>NC_060123.1:205170532-205263032 GCF_021461395.2 Schistocerca americana | reverse complement strand
CATGATATTCCTTCTCTAGCAAGTAGACGTTAGGTTGAACCACAATAAAGTCAGGGGTGGCGAAATGTAGAAACTCTATCACCAGTATCCTTTCTTATACTAGTTATTCATTTCTAGTGACGAAACAAAAGCTATTTAGGGTCACAGGACACTTATTTCATCTTTTATTTGAGCTTCTGTATTCCGATAAAATTGATTCTGAACTGGGAATGCAACTCAGACCGCTCTTAACGCGGAATTTGATCCCTTCGTGACAATACAGCTCGACTACAATTTGTTGTTTGCTCAAAACTGCAGATTCCTCAACATCTCCATATATTGCGCGTGAATGGGTTCGAATCTTGGACGGGAACTAAGGTTTTCATTATGAATTATCAAGCTCTAGCATAAGAACACCTATCTGCTGGTGGATAATAATTTTGATTTTTAATGCATTTCCTTTCGTTGTCAACACTAACGATATCTGACGTTTTTGACTTCCAGTGAGACATACAACTATTTGCGAGATCACTGTAAGTTCAAGGATGTTATTCCGAGCTGCTGGTGGAGAAAAATTCGGTAGCTGACGTCTATTTGTGTGTAGTCAACAACGATATCTGTGGGGTTCGATTCCCAGTCAGCACTGAACTCTTCGTCATATTATTTCTAGTTCAAACATGCTCACATGTCGCTGTTGGTGCAACAAACCCGTATTTAACGTTCGTTATCTCTAGAATATAACAGCGATAGATGCCGGGTTGGAGTCCTGCGAAGGAAAAAATTAATGTTTCGTCTCGTCATTTCAGTTAAAGCACTTAGCTACTGCCGAGAACAATACGATTATGTTCTGGGTTCGAATCCCTGTCCAACACAAAGCTTTACCTCACGGCATTTCAAGTAAGTTACTTGTGAAGAAGCAATATTTAACATCTCTCGTAGTTCTTTAACAGGGACAATAGATGCTGGGTAGGAATTCGTGTCCGTTAAAAATGTTTACGTTATGTAATTTAAAGTTGATATTTGCTAACTGATACTGTCTAAAATCGAGGTATATCCCTCTCTGTATGCCTAGTCAGGAATGACTGTTAGTTTCCGTCAGTCACGAAATCTTAGTCTGCGTGACCCTGGTTTGAATCCATATGCAGAACGAGACGGTTCGTCGTGTCATTTGAAGTTCATACATATTCTCAACTAGCTGCTCGTGAATAACTTAAATTTTTAATGTCATTTTGTGTTAAATAACAAGTACGGTATGTTACTTTGAAGAGGAAATCATGAATACGACGAACTTGCTACGTGCATTACCTATCTGACGTAATAATGAGAGTGGTAAGGACAGTCTTATCTGTGATAAAATGTTCCCTGATATTTCTAGTATCGTGGTATTACTTTACATCTTGAGTTATTGCGATACAGAGCAGTGTTTTCTAGTGGTGACTTGTTGGAACCATTTGCAATAGTCAAACGACTGTACCAAGGAGCGATTAGAGGATCTGCTAGACAGTTGCGTGATGTGGGTTGCATTCGAATCAGGCGAAATGCAATTCAGGTCGTTCGGATACTTCTGAGCATGACTGTACATGTGTACGAAGTTACATTGACACCCGAATATGTTTTCTGCTTGCTTCACTTTTTTGTGTATTATAGAGTAGTTTCCTAGCACCGCTGCAAATTTCGGCGGAAATGTATTGTTTCCCTTTAGTTCCATCGGTTCCCCTATATCATTTGGCTGCAATATAGTTATGGAGAGGAAATTTTTTCTGGGGCTTCAGTTCCAGGTTTGTAAACTTTTATTCACTCTCACCGTAAATGATCACTATGCCTTCAATTTCTTCTTTACTTGCGCTATTGAAACAAGCGTATTCGGATAAATATCAAGCTTGGACATCTTATGCATAATTGTTGTTCAATAGTGAATTATTTTCCAATGTCAGTCTGAAGCTACATACTACTGTAACAACCTGATTTCAAATTCATCTACTGTGTTTGAATTTTTAGGCCACGTATGTCGTCTTTATTATCACCTGAGTATACGAATTAATGGTCCACTTTTCCTGAAATAAAATTTTCGTGTTTTGCGGGTACTTTGGAACAGGATCTTCTTGTAAGACTTTAGGTTATTCATTTAATGCTATACGTGACTGTAGAAAGGCACATTGAGAACTATCCATTACCATACGTATGCTTTTCTCCTCCGAAAATGAACAGCTGGAATCCATTGTTGAAAGGTTTTGGAATAAATGGAAATTCTCGAATTGTCGGCTGCATCGACGGAAAGCAATTGGGTACATGCAATTCCAACAATGTTGGCATCATGCACGGAGATTATACAGATTACTTCTCCATCGTGTTGAAAGATTTCATGGACCCAGATTACAAATTCTTCGCCGTTGACTCGGAGATCTTACGATAACGGAAACGGTTCTGGTATGTTTTTGCAAATCCACCGTTGCCAGACACCTTGAAAAAGTTACACTGCTCAGTCAAACGTTTTCCACACTGCTTAGAACGAATGTTAAAGTGCCACATGTTTTTTAAAGCATGAAGCGTATTCTCTTAGCAGATGCCTTGGAAGGTCTGGTTTGTGGGAGAAGACTGAGAGGAAGAAGGAGATACAAGATGATGACATAAAGGGAAGAGGAAATTTTGCGTACCTGAAGAGGATGGCAGAAGACCGGAAAGTCTGGAGATCTACCATGTGACAACCTGCCTTTTGGCAGAACACTGATGATGACGTATTCTCTTAAAACATATTTAATGATGTCGTTTCATGCATAACAACTTGGTGTATCAAAAATAATGTTTAATAACTGACTTTTAAGGGTACATTAATTTTGAGTCTGCCATCAGTACCATAGCCAGCAACTGAGGAGAGTAATGTGGTCAACATCTATTTCGCTAATACGATTATTAAATGCGTGCTCTTGTTGCGTAATACTGTCATCAACGAAGAAAGTGAACAGTATGCCGCGTCCTTATAAGAGCAAACATGACCAGAAATCATCGAAACCCCCATCAGTTTTGATCGCTTAGTGAAAACAAAAGTACCGTTACAGCTTATGTGGCATATTTCTGTGAGCACAAACCAAACATTTAGTATTTTATCCATCCTCAGCAACTGTATACAGCGAAATGATAACCAACCAGTTGCGAAAGAGAAATTAATTTCCTTACCGGTTTCGAGCACAGTGCCCTTCTTCAGGAGGTTGCACAGTGCCCTTCTTCAGGAAGTTATACCTATAGCATTATTATTGTGTGTTAACTAAGAGGCATACACTAAAATGCCGTGTCTGTCACTATGAACCACATGACCACATCATTTTGCTGTATGCCTCTCGTTGTTGACACTCACAAATATTGCTATAGACATAATCTTCTGAAGAAGAGCACCAAGTGCCCGAACCCGGTAAAGAAATTAAATTTCTTTTATGCATCTGGTTGCTTAGAATTTCTTTAAACGAACCGAATTTGTGGGTAACGTATTTCATTATCCAAGTAATTACTCCAAACCCTTTCTGCGCCATTAAATCCACACGTATGCACTAAAAAAAGTAACTACATACTTTCTGACACCCAGTTCCTCTGCATCTTTCACCCATATGCGGAGAGCAATACCACCTGTCTTTCGAGTTTCTCATGTTTTTGCCCGTACTGTGCTAACCAGTTTTTCATACTTTACGTCTACGAAGGTTGTGATTGTAGCAGCGTGTGTACTAGCAAATAGTGACTATAAGAGACTAATCCCCGTCCAGGTGAATAGGTCGCTATTCGCCCATAGTCGCCTGTAGGCACGTCGAATATTCGCTTCTAATGGGCGCTGTTCTGTAACACAGTACTGAGATATGTCAGGTGACTGCGTACGTAATCGCTTGTTCTCAAGGTCGCGTGCAGCAGCTTCCAGGACCGATGTAACGAAACAAAACCCCCTCCAATATTAATATAACAAGAAATGAACATGTTCAAGAAACAAAAGTGGAGGATCCTAATACGTCTCCCCTCTCATGTACGTTTAAGTTTGGATGTAACTGAAACCAAGAATATTTAACTTTTCCCAGGATTAACTGAACATGACGCTAACATACACTGAAATAACTGCTAATTTCTACGATACACGAACTTGTTATTTGCGACTGGCTCCAGCCTGAAAGCTTAACGGCGGACACTGCACAATGCGCATATTTTCCCATCAAACGGCAATAATTCACACGAGATTGGCTCAAAAACAAGGCAACACGCAAATGCAGAAAATAACACTGGTAAACAATATTAAATATTCACATACAAGCAATGAAATTGAATGAAAAATAAAGACTGTAGACATTAGCATTACTGCTACTAATTGTACTTATTTGTAATAACGAGGACTATAACGAAGATTAATGCGCTTGCAAAATATAACATATGCAATAGTAATTTATTTAATTAACGAAATTTATTTTAATTTATATTCTGAAAGTTACTGATAAATGTTGTCCAAAGTCACGATGAATTTCAGTTATTTGAAGGACAGTGACAATGAATAATTACCACAATTTTAACACAATTAACAACTTTAATGCTAAATTCTTTTCAGTAATTATAGTTCGCATAGGGTGAGCTTTTCTAGCCTCATCCCTCAATTAACTGGTAGTGTCGGCGTATCTTCGCCGTCCGCGTTGTTGGTCCATAGCCCTCAAGCGTGCTGCAGTCCAGTAATTAACGTCGTTGTCCTAATCCTTTTGATCGTAGCTGCGCGTTCGCGGACGCAGCAGGAACGCACAATATTTGTAGAATCTTCTCAATTAGCGTTTTTGAAACTGGCGACGTGGATAAGACACACTTAACTCAATTAACTCGTGAGATATCCCAACGTCGTAACATTTTTTAAGCGCTAACGAAACTCGCAGTTTTTAATTTGCTGTTACCCTTTCGATCGCGACTCGGAACATTTCAGAGTACCACAGTCCACGTTAAGGAAGTACATTCACGTATGTGTAATTTGATTTTACAAACCGCCGTACGTGCCGAACAGTCTGTATTGTTCCCAATGGGTGTCACAAAATACATTCTTCCCGTACGATCACAGCAATCATGCAGCTGAGGCACGACGTACACTCAAGATCAATGTTTTGAATATCAGTTCACAGCGTGAAAGTGCATGAACGTATTTCCAGTTTAAATTGACGGTCTGCAGTATACTAGACAGTCCGTACTGTTTACGCTAAATACCTTCCATGTAGCCGGCTAGGGTGGCCGAGCGGTTCTAGGCGCTACAGTCTGGAACCGCGTGACCGCTACGGTCGCAGGTTCGAATCCTGCCTCGGGCATGGATATGTGTGATGTCCTTAGGTTAGTTAGGTTTAAGTAGTTCTAAGTTCTAGGAGACTGATGACCTCAGATGTTAAGTCCCGTAGTGCTCAGAGCCATTTGAACCATTTGAACCTTCCATGTTTAGCGTTCACGCGGTTTGACGATTTGCACATTGTAGTTTTAAGAATAGTTTTCTTAATGTCAGTTCACGAAGAGAAGTAATGTGACTCGTTTGGTTATTAGTTTCTTTGCCCGCGGTACGCCTCTGTCGCCTCTCTCAGCTTGGCAGTCCAAGTGATACGTTCTGCATTGAAACATAGTTGTGGCGCCTCTGAGGCCCCGCTCAGCTTGGCGCCACAAGCGGCAGCTTCTGTAGCATTGTAGCTTGTGCCTTAAGCCGGCCCTAAGCGTGATACCGATATGGGGCGTTCAAAAAGAAACGAGCCGAAGGCATAATTACAAAAACCAGTGCCTGAATGTTAGAAGTATTGACCCTGGATGTTGAGACACTTGTCCCACTGTGACGCAAGGCGATGAATGGCTGTCTCATAAAATTCCCGTGCCTGCGATGTTAACCAGTTCCGCACATACAGCTGGACGTCGTCGACCGAGGTGAATCGTTTGCCCCTAAGAGTCCTTTTAAGGGGACCAAAAATGGCGCAATCACAGGGAGGGTGGCAGAGAACATCCCATTTGAATTTCTGCGTGAGAGCCGCGACTGTGTTGGCCTTATGAGGCTTTGCATTCTCGTGGAGCAGAATGACCCCACGGGTGAGACTGCCTGGTCGTTTTGATTTGATCGCTTAGCGAAGGATGGTCAAGGTTTGCGAGTAACGCTGGGCATTCGCTTTTGTCCCTGTGATTACTCCATTTTTGGTCCCCATAAAAAGGCTGAGAGGGGCAAACGATTCACCTCGGACGACAACGTCCAGCTGTACGTGCCGAACTGGTTAACATCGCAGGTCCGGGAATTTCATGAGACAGCCATGTGTTACAGTGGGACAAATGTCTCAACAGCCAGCGTCAATAATTCTAACATACAGGTATTGGTTTCTGTAATTATGAACTCCGGCTCGTTTCTTTTTGAACGCCCCTTACATTATCATGTTCATTGAAAATTATTTTTAATACCAGTTTAACAAACGTGAAGTCACACATTAGGAAAAATAATAATTCCGTGCATGGCAACTTCGTGATGTATACAGAGACAAGGTTTAACAAAGAAACGTGTTAAAAAATCCACACTGTAACAAATTTTTCAACCTACCAAAAATAGAACAAGGAAATTAAGGAAAGACGGGACACAGGGGAAAAAGAAAAAAATTATGTCATACTATAGTGTTACTTCACAACCAGCAGCCTTTCAGACAAACGAATACCGAACACGAGTAGAGCACCTATACCCGATAGTTTGTAGTGGTGGTGGTGGGGGCAGGATTATACGTGGGTGTGTAGAATGTTCTGGAAGACGAATGACGACTGCTAAATGGACATGAAAAAGCTTCAGGTCCGGCCCTGTTAAAAATCTACGTAACACCGACTTTTAAAACGTTTCCTTGAAACAACTACATGAAATAAATGACTACATTATACTTTTTTCTTTCCCTGGGACCTTGGCCGGAGCGGGGGAAGGGGGGGGGGGGGAGGAGGTGGTAGCCCCCTTGGCTCCGAGTATGGGCGATGGGCGCCCTTGAATGAGATCGACAGTGAGGAAAGCAAATATCTGCTGATATGTACACAGCTATGTGTTTAAGTGATAGGAGCACCGATGTATCTACGCCGTCAATCTTTTACTCCAGGGCAAATATTAAGAGCGATGAAGAGTTTGTGAACATACAGCAACCTCTCACAAGAAGAAAAACCAAAAAGTATGGAGTTAGGCAATGACTTTATAGCTCTGTCACAGACGGTAAGTGCACTGTAAACTGACGATTCACGCGGTGGCTACCGGGACCAGCAGGAGGCGTATCTCGCCCCCGCATAAACTAAAGGCTACCGAGGGAGAGGAGCGGTGAAGGGGGGGTCGCGACGGATGTTTGCAGAATTATCAACACCATCTCCCGTGTTTTGTGCCGATACGAAAGCGGAGGCGGCACTCGCTGAAATATTTTTCGCCTAAACGATACCTGTGTCTGACCGTAAATCTTCTATTTAGTTGACGTATTCAAGTATGAGAGTTTTAGCTTCAACGTATGTATTGTTTATCTATCGAAAGTAATGAAAAATGAAAGTAGTCGAATGTAAAGCTTACGACACTATGAATCGAAAGTCAAAAACGGATTTTGGAATCTGTTCATAGACTGAATTCATTCAGTCTTGCACAGCAGTAATGATTTCAATAAATAATTAAGTATGCCTGAAAAAATTGTCACAATGATGCTCACTCAAGAACACTGCTGTCATCTGTGTTTATTCAAGATCATCTTCATCATAACTTGAGGGCATGATTAGAGTGTAGAGTTTAATTTGAGAGTCTCTCCCAATTTTTTTTAAGATCTGTAAATATCCGAGTGAATTTACTAAGCTTAAGTTCTGTATTTTTTCTATAGCCATATGTCACCTCACACACTAGGTAGCTGAAGTGGTTTACTTGTTCTAAAATCTTCTGCTCTGTCACTGTTTTGGTTCCAATGTGTTCTTTCCAAATGATGAGCACTGTCTTAGTTTTCTGTAGAGATCTCTATGCAAAATTTCGCACTTATTGGTTTCAGTAAATAAATTCTTTTCTGAAAGTCGTTTTCTTTATTGCTATGAACACTGCATAGTAAGCATGTAGTAAGTTGTAGGGGCGGATTTCTGACTGGAAATTGGGGGAAAAATGTCCTATAAATATGTGTCCGGAAATGGACGGTGTGCGTGCGACAACAAACCGTCCCGGAACGCAGTACAGAGCTGCATCGCATCCACGTCAGAAGAGATGTTCAAAGACGCCTCCATGGGGTCGCAGGTGATAGGGATAGTAGCGGTTGTCACCCAGGATACACACAATGGTACGTTGGTGTAAACCATGTTGGCGGGCTACTTACCTGAAGCTTGTTGTAGGGTAGAATCCGATTCTCCAAATCTGGTGTACGCACAATCCGCCACCTACCTGAACGTTCGTGCATCTGAAAGGACATATGACCACATAAATACCCAAAAGGGCCTTGACGTGTTGTGATGTTTTGGTATAGCTGTGCTACCTCTCCACCGTTTCCATTTGTTTGGTCGTACACGCAGGACCTGCGTGATTACCACAACTCAAGAAAGCCGTATTCAGACACAATAAATGAAATTACTGAGTACAACTGAAGGTTGCACAATAGAAGACAGATTAAGTAGTCATGTTAGATTAGAAGTAAATACTTTTATTTTAAATGATAAAATTCTAAATTTAGCATGATGAAGAAGAAGACCACTAACGATATAACACCGTTCATTTCCAGGCGTACTGGATTAATCGCCTGCATGAGACCCGGGAAAACCGTCTCAGCCGTTTGAAACTGGAAACACTTTTTCTTGCGAACGTAGCAGTTCTTAACTGAGACTACGTTAACAGATGGAGTAGGGCTCTCTTCTGTTTTTCTCCGTCGCAGCTCTCTAATACCTTAAGAATCACTGGTCGTTCACCGCTGTGAACAACAGGTTTAATTTTGCGCTTAGGAGTTGATGGTCAATAAGAAGAAACAAGCGACGGTCCAGGTACTGCCTTTTGGCTTATTTTAGATGCAGTGGCGCGGGCAGAAGTGAGGGCTCTATGCCGAAATCAGAACACTTGCCGAAACACTCAGTATCGGCATTTACGCCGTAACAGCAGCTCCGCAACCGCCATCCGGGTGGTTGGACAAGAACCTGTGTTTCGAGACATTTCGACGACGTTTGATGGGCCGCGTACGTGAAGTGTCCTCAACCCTAACAAGATCAGCCTTGGCCGTCCAGCCAGTCTGGGAAGTCGACGACCACGCTTCGCATCGACGTCCACTGTATGTTAGCTGCCGCCACGAGGCCCCCGAAGTTCATCCTGTAGGCTGCGCCGCTGGATGGGGCGAGAGTCGAACCAATGCTCCCGTATGAAGTCTGATTAAAATTACTTAATAATTGACACTCCACGTGTTGGAGCTGGTTTCGTCCAAAAGGGCACTCAAAATTACGCCCGAACCGATCGCCATTGCCAAACTGCCACAACAGTTGGTCAGTTCACTTCCAGTTCGTTGACCGCCATTTTTTCTTGATGTGTTTGGATCCCGAATCATGGGTCACGCAATTTCATTTCGTATTTCACCATACGTGATAACGACACCAAAAACAAGGCACCTTCACACAACGAAGCTAATGAAATACACACGTTTCAGACACACCATTAACTAAACAATACTGGATACTTCTGCACAAGACGCGATTCAGCGTAACAAATGCAGGTATCATAATCACAATCCAATCAAAAGAGTAAGCTACGCCCGACGTTGTGTGAAACCAAATTTTCGAAGGCTGCAATTCATCGTTGGGACTGGTTTGTCACAGCCAAAAATATAAGATCTTGATGCAGTGTTGTATTATATCCCACTGGTTGGCGTCTAAACCTGCCGTTCTGATGGTCATAAATTCGAATGTCCTCAATCGTCGCGTAATTTTTTTATTCCTAAATCCAATCAAAAGAGTTTGATTGTCATTTTTATTTCATTATTTATGATTCCCTTCCACGTCACTTTCATAATCATATAGGCTTTTATTTGCTCTTATTTTTCTACCTATCATCCTTTTGTCGTCTAGAATCTGCCTGTGTGGCTTATAATTTGCAACCAAGTGCCACTGAGGACTGCTCATAGGTTGGTAACGTATCAACTCGTGTAGCCAGTGAGAGGATAATTTCAGGTAACCAATGACAGCGAGAAATTGCTGCTTACTTTTAGCGCTGAAACAGGTCTTTTTCTGTCTTGAGTTTGCTCGCATAGGTTAGCTTTAATCGCCGGAACAAAGCGATCTTGATTTTTAGGTGTGACGCAGATTGTTGACAACTGCTTTTCGGATACACTGCAGATTATGAGGCTGCGGTCAGCTTAAGACTTGGGTGTAAATTCAGGGCTACAAAATGTGTCTCCTGCCGCAGTTCAGTCATTGATCACTTAAAATCACCTGTCGACGGAGTATCCAACATATCTCGCGGCAGCCATTTCCAACATTGCTCTGCGTTACACATTAACAGCATTTGCGAAGTAAATAAATGTGTGACTAGGGCCTCCCGTCAGGTAGACCGTTCGCCGGATGCAAGTCTTTCGATTTGACGCCACTTCAGCGACTTGCGCGTCGATGGGGACGAAATGATGATGATTGGGACAACACAACACCCAATCCCTGAGCGGAGAAAATCTCCGACCCAGCCGGGAATCGAACCCGAGGCGCTTAGGATTGACAGTCGGTCGCGCTGACCACTCAGCTACCGGGGGCGGACATTTATGAAGTGACTTGCCGTGTTTGTGTGTTACCTATAACCGAGTGGTGGCCGGTGGCCGATGTGGCAACACCGTAGCAGCAAGTCACACACGTCAACTATCAAGCAATTTTAATCGGACTATGTCATCGAGCCGTGGGGCGTTTGCCAACGTGCAACTGCCGCTTCATCTGAGCGGGACACAGCTACCACGCCATGCCACCCCGTCTGACACAGCATTGCCGCGGTATACCGATCATGCAGGAGTTTGCATCCTCGGGACATCCTCGGGACATCCATTCTCGCCACTGTGCGCCGCGAGATAGACACCTGACCATGCCCATGGAACATGAACGCCTTGGGTCGCCCATCGCACCACCGGACAAGGGCACGCACCTGCAACTGCCATAGCTTGTTCGAGTAATAAAGGAACTTCATGTGACCGCCCATCTTGCTGCACAACTACATTTTGGTACCGGCAATGGGATTAGCAAAGATGCTGCGATCAACAGGAATTAGCAGCAGCGTTTGCTTACTATAGCCGCTCGTTGAGTCCTTGTAACCATTTTTCCTGATTCTGTGTTCAATACCTTGTTCCTTTTTGGGTAGAATATGTCTCTAATGAAGGCAAGAATGAGTGGGAAACGGTCGTCTAAATGGTAGACGAGTGAAGGCATAATTTAGTACCGGTATAATCACGTAAGTTATAAGTGTAGAAGTTCTCCAAGGATCTACGCTAGTACGTGTGTGGTTTGGCGTACACAGAGTGCTTGAGTTCTGTGTGGAGCTTTCCTTTCTTTTTCATTTTGTGCACCACACCCCTATTACTTGTTCTATTTTCTAGGAATGTAGTTGTAAGACGTGGAACGGCGCTGACAAGATAAAACATAGATCAGCGTCGCAACAGAATCTTAGGGTTTGGGTTTTTTGTCTTTGGATCATGTAGCTCTAACTCAAAGCAGCAATACGCTGAAGGCGCCACGGAGGTACGAGACAATTATTTGGCTCTAACTTCGTCAATTGTGCAGTTCCAGATCTGTCAAGAAACAGGATACTAGGCTTACTGTCGGAATCAGTGTAAGGCAGAACAGGTATGGAGTATCATAGGTGTAGCTGGAAAATCAACTGTCAAGAACAGGTATGGAGTATCGTCGGTGTAGCTGGAAAATCAACTGTCAAGGGATTCCAGATCTCATGGAGCACGATACACTGGACAGGTTTCTCGGGGTGAAAGATGCAGATTAGATTTAAGTGATACTTTTCCGGGACTACTGGGCATTACAAAGAAAATCAACTGTCAAGGGATTCCAGATCTCATGGAGCACGATACACTGGACAGGTTTCTCGGGGTGAAAGATGCAGATTAGATTTAAGTGATACTTTTCCGGGACTACTGGGCATTACAAAGCGATTGTAGTGACTTTGCTAGGGCTTCTCTACTTTTTGTGAAATGTTTAGGTTAAGCTCTTTTGTGTACATGTGTGTGTGTATGTTATGAGTACGTCTATGCTTTAATGCATTTAGGAATGCCGGGATTCCAATAATAGAAGATATTGTATTTACGCAAGTGGCTTGCTCAGGAATGTTCAGGAGACATTTTTATAGTTACAGTAAGTCATTAGATTAAACGAACTGTAATTGCATTAAGTCATTAAATTAAACGAACTTCTACGATGCCGCCGTTGGACGCATGTGTAGTTACGAAGAATTTGTAATGTTTGGTGTGTGTAGTGGAAGCTGTGTGTAATTTAGTGTGGTAAGCAAGTGTTAATGTTATGCATTGCAACATGTTGATCATTTTTTGATGTCTGATAACTAGGTTAGGATAACTGGTACATTTTAATGTTTAGCACATTAGTCAAGGAGAGGAATACGTGCGAAAAAGTGAATACATAATTTCACAATGTTGTAGAATGCCTTCCGCGTTCCCAGAACCCTTTCTCTAAGAATTGATTTAACACTGTCATCAAATGGACAAGTGAACATCGTGTGCTGTAAGTGTTTTATGAACTAATTTTTCCTAGATATTCTGTGGAACATCGTAGAACATTTTGCAGGAAGCAGTGAGCGGACCATAGAGTGAAGTGTGGTCAAGTATAATGTGGAGCCAAGTATAGTAACATATTCCAGATATGTCAGTGTCAGAGACACAGAACTTGTGCATAGTTTTTCAACCAGCCAATGACCAGAACTAGTCGTATATGAAAGTTAGTGAAACTTGTCATTCGTAACTGTGTCAAAGCGACTGAGCCCAAACAAGTGGAGCAGTGAAGACAGTGAACAAAAAATGGTTCAAATGGCTCTGAGCACTATGGGACTAAACTTCTGAGGTCATCAGTCCCCTAGAACTTAGAACTACTTAAACCTAACTAACCTAAGGACATCACACACATCCATGCCCGAGGCAGGATTCGAACTTGTGGCCATAGTGGTCGCGCGGTTCCAGACTGAAGCGCCTAGAACCGCTCGGCCACAGCCGCCTGCCGACAGTGAACACACAAATATCAGACTGAAGGGTGCAGACAGCTAATTTAGAGTCTGTACTCCGGACTAGTGTTTAGTAAAATGTGAGCTTTAGGACAACTCCTTTGTTTCAGGCAGTCTTTAGACGCTCAAGAATGTTGTGGGCCGAATTATTCCAGTAGGGGTGGCGTCTAGCGGCTCATGCACTAGCCTGATGCTGAAATCCGAACGCTTGTCGACACCCGCCAACTCAACGCCTACGCCATTCTAGCAGCTCCTGAACCACGACCTAGGTGCTGGGGCGATAACTTACGTTTCTAGTCATTTCGATCCGCAACAAGACCTGCCTTGGCTCGTATAAGAACTGACGTCCGGCCACCAATGTGTGTTGGCTGGTGCAACGAAGCCACCAACGTTCTGCTGGCTGCCGCCGCAGGAAGTGGCGAGGGTCGAACCGATGCCCTCCTAGTCACTAAACGGTAGCGTGCCTGCCACAGCCCAACAGTCCCCTCAGCTGGTCGGAACACTGCTACCCCGTCATAAGCGTAACAACGGCATGAGGCCGCCGTATCTGCTACACTACTGCCGGGGTATGCCAACTACTTCTCGCCAACGTAAGCTACAAGACAGGCACCTGATAATGTCCATGGAACATGGACGCTGTGAGTCAGTGCCAGACTGTGCCATTGGTAGAGGCCACGCACATGTAACGCTGCAGTTTGTTGGCGTAATAAAGAGTCTTCAAGCACGGCATCTCTTTTTCTGCAGCCACCTTCACCTCTGACAGACTCCTGTAGCCCTTGCCAACCCACAGAACCCACAATTCCCCGCAATGAGTAGGAAAAACAATCCCGTAATGTTCGAAATTTGTAAATTTGTGGTAAGGTCCTATGAGGCCAAACTGCTAAGGTCAACGATCCCTAGGCTTACACACTATTTAATCTAACTTAAACTAACTTACACTAACGACAGCACACACACCCATGCTCAGGGAGGACTCGAACCTTCGACGGGGGGAGCCGCACGAACCGTGGCAAGTCCCCTAAGACCGCACGACTGCTCCACGCAGCGTAATGTTCGAATATAGTATTAGTAGTGTATTTCTTGACACAGTCACTTCCATAAAGAAACGCGAGTGCACGACTTCGGTTCATTGGGAGAATTTTCGGAAAGTGTGGTGAATCTGTTCGGAGACCGAATGTAGGACACCAGTGAGATCTGTACTGAGTACTGCTCGGGGGTTCTGTATCCCCACCAAGTCGGATTATGGGAATACATCGCAGCAATACAGAAGCAGGCTGTTATATTTGTTTTTGGTGTGTTCCAACAACACGCAGGTATTACGGATATGCTCCGGGAACTAAAATGGAAAGAACGTCGGCTGAAATGAAGGCGATGTTCTTTACGAGGAACACTATTGAGAAAATTTAGAGAACCGGCATTTGAAACTGACTGGACAATGATTATAATGCCGCCAACTTACATTTCACCTAAACACCATGAAGATAAGATGCGTGAAAGTCGGACTCGCACGGAGACGTTATAGACATTCGTTTTTCCCTCTCTATGTTTGTGAGGGAAATGACTAGTAGTGGTACTGCGTACCCTCTGCTAAGCACCGTACGGTAGATTGCGGAGTACGTATGTAGATGTAAAATTAGAAAACAATAAAGCCACACAAACAGAACACATACTTGTATACAATGCTGCATTACTGTCGTACCTGCGTCTGCAAGTTCTTTGACGTCGAAACATTCCCAACAAGTCAACTTCACAAAGTCGCCTCCGCAAGTTACTGGAAACATGTTTCCTGCATGAAACATCCTGACAGGTTAAAACTGTGGGGCAGGCCTGGTCCTCACGTTCGAGTCTCGGTCCGGCACAGCTTTAACCTACAGGAAGTTTCAGATCAGCGCACATTTCGCTGCAGAGCAAAAATTCTTTGTAGTTTCTTGCAGCTTACAGAGTTTATCAGTTACTAGAAGCTTTTCTCAAACTTATTGCGTGTGTTCAGTAGCGGTAGGAAAATATCAATTCCGAAAAGAAGAATGGCAGAAAGATAGACGAATCGAAACAAAATATACCACTGGAACCCCTCAACGCACGTAATTGGACAGTCAGCCAAGGAAGTGTGAAATAAATTTACCAATCAGTTTATGTCACTAGAAGGGAAAGTAGAATAGCAATACAGACGTTTTTAAATTTTAGCTGATTTATTGATATTCTTGTAAACATAAATGCATGATATTTTCAACAAACGTAATAAACGCTGTTTCCAAAAATCTAAGAGTAATTACAATTTCCGCATTTTTGTATACTGTTACCAAACATTTGATTGTAGAATAGACTAGAGATGTTCCAAATTAGTATACGACATTCCTATATAGTTTCTTAAATAAACAATGTCCTCTGATTTGTGTTCATTCAATAGTGTTTCTTGATAACATAAAAATGCACTCCTCTGGACCCATTTTTGCACCGTAACATTTCTTTTTTCTGAAGTTTTAGTTTTTCGTCACGATTTTTATTCATTAATTATAATACAAGAACGGTGGTGGCTGCTCTAGTTTTTAAGCACGACATAATTAACTTGCACTCGCCTGTCTACGACGCCACTCTAGTGGAAACACTTCTGCCAGTACTTGCAGCAAGTTTCTGAAATCAACTTTCCAAACAGACTTGCAGAAGCAAATTTGTGTTACTTTTTATTCTGATGTAAACACGTCAGCAAGTGCTTGCAGAAGTTACTTTCTAGCGGACACAAGCGCTTCAATATGTATAGTATTACTCCCCGTCTAGGGCAGATTAACTTTGGCAGCGCTCGGAAGCAAATAAATTTCCTTCAACTAGTACAGATTTTCATCGCTTCTGGCAGCACTAGTAAATATCATGTTTTTGCCAAGCGTACAAAACGCCACAAAATCCGCTCCTTGATACTCTGAACTGAGAAACTCTCGGAAATTAAAATCAGGTTAGGTAAATACAGAGCTGTTTTTATGACAAATATTTCATAAACTTTAGTTGCAGTGGGTAAATACTAAGCTACATTACTAAACGACTAACCCAGTTGTACTGTCTTTTAAACTGTGTTGTGAATGCGTAAATTTAGCAGCGTCCAACATAAATATTTAAATATGTCTACCGTTCTAAATTGTCATTCAATTATTGCATTACCCGGCTAGAATATGAAATGAGCATGAATGTGAACTAAGTTGAAATACACAACCGTTTTCATATGTTGTCTATAAAGAAATGTATCTGTTTAAAATTATTCAATTAGATTCGTTGACTAATTTCATACAAACTTAGTTCACTCTTGAAGATCACTTCACTTTTATAACACGGAGACACGCAACACTGGAATTTTTACTGAAAAAGTTTCTGAGCTCTAGCTGAGAAAGTTTTATGCTCCGACACAAGCAAAGAATGGTAGAAGTTAAAGTAGTTTCTCATAGCATAGATTTTGATATACAATCAGGTTACCTATACGTGGATTCTTTTTACAATGGCAAATATAAATATGCCTGAAGTATTCGGAAATTTAAACTCGCCGAATAAACTTTCATGAAATGGCGGCAGAGGAAAGAACATCGGTGTATCACAGAATCGATCGGTTCCGATTACATGACATTAACTGACTGAATTCGATTTGAAAAAAACATTAATCAACATTAAATAATCGTTCTCAGAATTTTCAATCTCAAATAAAACTATAACTCTTCCAATAATATGATATAAATATATTACCGCTAATGGCGGCGTAGCAGCTCGTCTGTAGCGAAGGAAAGATGGAATGCAGAGGATCAAGATTAGTAATATTCTTACAGAAAATATGAGATAAACTTGAATAACATTATTCTCTGTTTTTCTCCAATAATTTACAATAGGTTGTTTTCATAATAGTAATAATACTAGACCTTACCATAGGCGGCAGATTAAAGTGCTACTCAAACAAGCAGAAAAAGTGCAGCAAAAAATCAGTGATAATAATAATAATTGTTCTTATAATTAAATAAAATCCTTGCTTTCAGTATATTTTCTGTGGCTTGTGAAGATACTGTTACACCGTCTCTGCACTACTAAAACCAAACTGTTTCTCTGACAACACACTTGCCTCTCACAACATCATATATTTAAAAAAATAACAACAAATGTTTTTATCGAGTGTAAAATAGGGGCGTCGATGCTATACAATCCACTGTCATCAAGCCCCAGTTACAGATGGCCTATCTGACGATTTCCAGGAGCAACAAAAATTTCTTTTTCAGTATTTAATATAATTTTTGACCGAATTTAAAAATGTAAAATGTTTTCATAATCTGCTCATTAAGAGGTATGTTAGAAGTTAAACACAGTAAGACAAATATTACATTTCTTAAAAGACATCATTGTCGCCGTTGACTGTGTTTACAGCTTGAGGCAGAGTAAATCAACGGCGCGCAAATTACCCCTACCATATTCATCTAGTACTAGCTGCATATCCGGCGTTGCCTGGGTATGCATTCATTCCATTTTTCTGTTAGACCATCTCCTCCTTCCCAGTCTCTCTCTCCATCTCCTCCATCTCCTCTGTGCTCATCTCCTTCAGCCCCTCTCTGTCCACCTCCTCTGATAACCGAGCGAGTTGGCGCAGTGCTTAACAAACTGGACTCGCATTCGAGAGGACGACGGTTCAATCCCGCGTCCAGCCATCCTGATTTAGGTTTTCCGTGATTTCCCTAAATCTCTCCATGCAAATGTCGCGATGGTTCCTTTCAAAGGGCACGGCCGACTTCCTTCCCCATCCATCCCTAATCCGATGAGACCGATGACCTCGCTGTCGGGTCTCCTCCCGCAAAACCAACCAACCTCTCTCATTGCATCTTCTCTTGCCCCTCACTCAGTCCATCTCCTCCTTCCTCCCTTTCTCTGTCAATATGTTCCTCCCCCTCTGCCCATTTACTCCTACCTCTCTGTGCATCTCCTCCTCCCCCTTCTAATTCCACTTACTCCTTCCCCTCACTTTGTCCATTTCCTGCTTACCCCATCTCCTCTCTTTGTCCATCTCCTGTTCCCTCCTCTCCATCTCCTCCTCCTCCGCTCTCTGTTCAGTTCTCCTTTCCTTTCTGTGTGCATTCCCTCCTCTCTCCTTACCCTGTTCATCTACTGCCCCCCCCCCCCCCCCATTACTTTGGCTACCCTTCCTCCCACTGTCTCTGCCCTACTTCTTCTCTTACCTTTCTTTCTGCATCTACTCATCTCCCCTCTCTCCATCCATTTCTCCCTCCCCTATCTTTGTCCATTGACTCCTCCTCCTACCTTTCCTATCTCCTCATTCCCTCTCCCTGTCTGTCCATCTCCTCCTCCCCCTTGTCCTCCACATTAACGTGCTCACCCCAATAGGAGGCTGGTGATTCTCGTCCCTACAGTGTATCTTTCCAGATGTAACTAATATGTGTACCAAATTTCATTAGAATCGTTCTGGGGTTTTCGGATGAGGTATTTACTTGTGGCATTGCTTTCTTGTGTACTGGGTGATCAAAAAGTCAGTATAAATTTGAAAACTCAATAAATCACTCAATAATGTAGATAGAGAGGTACAAATTGACACACATGCTTGGAATGACATGGGGTTTTATTAGAACAAAAAAAAATACAAACGTTCAGAAAATGTCCGACAGATGGCGCTTTATCTGATCAGGATAGCAATAACTAGCATAACAAAGTAAGACAAATCAAAGATGATGTTATTTACAGGAAATGCTCAATATGTCCACCATCATTCCTCAACAATAGATGAAGCCGACGAATAATGTTGTGAACAGCACTGTAAAGCATGTCCGGAGTTATGGTGAGGCATTGGCGTCGGATGTTGTCTTTCAGCATCCCTAGAGATGTCGGTCGATCACGATACACTTGCGACCCCAGGTAACCCCAAAGCCAATAAACGCACGGATTGAGGTCTGGGGTCATGGGAGGCCAAGTATGACGAAAGTAGCGGCTGAGCACACGATCCTCACCAAACGATGCACGCTAGAGATCTTACACACGTCTTGCAATTCTTTGTTTATTTTTTTTTTTTTTTTTGTTCTAATAAAACCCCATGTCATTCCAAGCATGTGTGTCAATTTTTACCCCTCTATCTACATTATTCCGTGGTTTATTAAGTTTTCAAATTTGTACTGACTTTTTGATCACCCGGTACATTTCAAACATATTTCTCGTATAGTTAATGTATTTCAGACGTATTTATACACAATTTCATCTGTATGTGTAGCGAGTTTCGTCGGATCGATGTGCTGAACAGTGATATAATTCTGCAGATACACCAGCGTTATATGTGGTTACTCGGCGGAATGTTTTACCAGCAGGGTTAGTAGTAATGGAGTAATAAGTTAAAACGTCACGCTTCATGGGGCAGTTTTTCATGCATGTGAGTGTTTATGATGCCATATCTCCTGAACTACGGATCGCACAATGATATATCGTTCTAGTTACATTCAGCGGCATATGTGGATAGTGACTGGTAAATGTGTTGCGAACAGAGATAGTGACAATGAAGTAATTAATTAAACTTCTTGTATCATGGGGTACTTTTTTAGGCATCTCAGTGTTTATGACGTCGTATCTCCCGTTGTACAATGATGCAATTTTTCGGGTACATTCAATGGTATATGCGAATACTGTCTGCAAAATGTGTCAGGAACACAATTTGTAGTAAAACACTAATAAATGAAAACGTCATGCTTCAGGCGGCAGTTTTACTGCTTGAACAGCGAAAATTTAGTAATCGATAAACGTTTCTCCTTACATCTTTTTGTGGGGGACATTTCGTTAAGGTTTGAAATTACGATTGAAGTTTGTAACAAGTCTCTAAGTTCTCTTATTCTCTAGTACTGGGTGACTAAACATCGTGGCCTGCATTGCTTTTTCACCTCCCACTGACAGGTGGGTGGTTTTCTCTCTGACAATTCCTCAAAATAATGGAAGTCGTTTACCTCTTGCTACACTTTCGCTGTTCATGTAGTAAAAGTGCTGCATTACTAACTATAGCCAGCCGAAGTGGCCGAGCGGTTCTAGGCGCTACAGTTTGGAACCGCGTGACTGCTACGGTTGCAGGTTCGAATCCTGCCTAGGGCATGGATGTGTGTGATGTCCTTAGGTTAGTTAGGTTTAAGTAGTTCTAACTTCTAGGGGACTGATGACCTCAGATGTTTAGTCCCATAGTACTCAGAGCTATTTGAACCATTTTTGAGCTAACTGTGTTCGCAATGCGTTTTATAGTCAGCATCTGGTTATACCGCGCAGTGTACCCACAAAATTATATCAATGTAAGGCAAAAAGTTCAGGAGATATGACGAGACAAAAATTGAGATGTGTGAAAAGCTAGAATTTCTTAAATCAGAACTGTTTTAATCTACCCATTAGCAAAGAAACCAGACGTTTGAAGCTGTTTTATACATGGTGTAAGTAAGCTGTTTAGGTTTTTATGTTGGTAACGTCACTTAGCGCTCTGTATGAAAGTCACTGGCTGTGCTGTGTGCAGTCTGTGGCTGATTGGCGTTGTCGGAATATTCGCTATTGTAGTGTTGGGCAGTTGGATGTGAACAGAGCGTAGCGTTGCGCAGTTGGAGGTGAACCGTCAGCAGTGGTGAATGTGGGAAGAAAGATGGTAGAGTTTTGGGAGCGAACGATCTGGATGTGTGTCCGTCAGAAAAACGAAATCTGTAAGACTGGATGTCATGAACTGATATAAATATTATGACTTTTGGACACTATTAAGGTAAATACATTGTTATTTCTCTATCAAAATCTTTCATTTGCTAACTACGCCTATCAGTAGTTAGTGCCTTCAGTAGTTAGAATCTTTTATTTAGCTGGGAGTATGGGGGCTCGTTGTATTGCAGTAAATCGAGAAACGAAGATTTTTGTGAGGTAAGTGATTCATGAAAGGTATAGGTTATTGTTAGTCAGGGCTATTCTTTTGTAAGGATTGTAAGGATTATTGAAAGTCATACTGTGTTGCGCTAAAAATATTGTGTGTCAGTTTAGTGTTGATCAGAATAAGTAAAGAGAGAAATGTCTGAGTACGTTCAGTTCTGCTCAGCTGTTTGAAAATCAAATAAGGTAAGGGGTTTCAAAAATGGTTCAAATGGCTCTGAGCACTATGGGACTTAACTTCTGAGGTCATCAGTCCCCTAGAACTTAGAACTACTTAAACCTAACTAATCTAAGGACATCACAAACATCCCATGCCCGAGGGAGGATTCGAACCTGCGACCGTAGCGGTAAGGGGTTTACCAACACAGTAATTCATAATTTTCCAAAGGGGACGTTTGAATGGCAGTACGATTTTAGAATCAGGGAAAGGAGGGAGTGTTATTGATATTTTGCTATCATAACACAAAAGAAGATTAATTAGTATTTCAAAACAGCTGGCATTTCACAAACACAGTTCCTGCAATACGAGTAGGGTTATGTGCTGGAAACGACTTCGCAGAAACAGGGAAGCTGTAAGAACGGAGCTTACGGACCGGAGTCGTCTTTCAGCGAAATTAGTGTTCCAGGCGGAGCTCTCCCGCTGGCGGTCTTGTGTTAGGTAGTGGCGGCGGCGGCGGCGGTGGCGGCGGCGGCGGCGGCGCGCTGCAAGTAGGGTACGTAGCAGCGCCACGGTTAGTTCCCGCCCCCGCAGTGTCGGGCAGTGTTACGGGCTAAGAGCACAGAGAGAGGCACACCTTGGTAAACATCTCCCTGGGTGGCGCGGCGAAATGGAGGTGAATGGGAGACTTAGCGGGCGACGGTTTAATTACGACATCTTGCCGCCTCGGGACCGCCCCCCGCGCGGTGCGCTGCAGTAATTGCAGCAGCCTTGCTCCCGGCTCTGCTGTCTCCTCGAATTAATGCGTTGAATGAAAACGTGGAACCGGAGCAGCCGTTTACAGCCCCTGCTTAATACTACGGATTGGCACTTGTAGTGTTCGTTCGGAGAAGACTGAATTCCTGCCACTTTGTCTTCAATAATTGGAATCACTTCAGACGGATCTTAAATGGTAACTACACGTCTTCGTGTTTAGCGCTCTACCTTGTAGTATTTGATTTCTACTCCCACTTACATGAGATCAAGTGAAACAATACAATGGTAGAGACACTGGATTACTGTTTAGGAAACGGGTTTAAATCCCCTTCCAATTACTCGCTTTAGGTATCTCTATTTCTCTTAATTTTCGTACACGGGTTGAAATATGTTCCACATCATGCATTCAGTGATTTCCCCTGGTATATTTGTTGTTGTTGTGGTCTTCCGTCCTGAGACTGGTGTGATGCAGCTTTCCTTTCCTTAATCTTTCTTCTAAGGTAAGTCGTAGGGTCAGTATTGCCTTTCTTAAAGTATATTATTCTATTTTGTCAAGTATCACTGGAACCCTCTGTTGCCTGTCCCAATAAGCCACCAATGAATCTAAAACCGTGTAGGACGTATATCTACGATAGTTGATCCGCCACCTATAGCATCTCGGATCCACAACTTCCGTAGATACACTGTTACGTCTCGTCCACAGTTGAAGCTCCTCGGCTTCATTCGATGCTTGAGATGATCTTAAATGTATGACAAATAAAACATTTGTATCATATTGATTTATTATTTGCCTCCAAGACAAATAGAAACACATATTTCCTGCATTCTAATACAACTGCCATCATTATGGGAAGCATTCCATTACTCAGAACCTGCAGTGCCATTTGAAGAAATGCACAGCTGCAGCTGTCAAACCGACCAGCGGCCGCTCTCCCGTCGCTCTGTCACTAACAGCTCGTAGTTTTCGATATTCAGCCGAGTCGGTTTCTTCTTTACTGTGTCTTGTGATGTCATTTTTTTGGTTCAACGAAAATTCGACGGTCCTCGCAGTTGGCGGCTATGTTCGCCTGCAAATCATCTTCATAAAATATTAACGGAAGTGGGTTGACTTGAGACTGAATGGTTAAAAACACATAAAAAATAGTGTATATGAGTGCCAAAATAAAAAAATTGATCAGAATATATATATATATGCACACATCAAAAAAAGTTTTTCATCACCCTGGTTCCCAGAACTCCTGAAGATAGACACAGACACAGTCCCTCTGACTGTTCAGAGACGTCACTAAGCCCTCCCAAAGATGTAAACAACCAAGCATAAGCACGTCTGTTACACGGAGTAGATCCGACAGTCGATCTGTTCCAGTTATTCCACCAGGAAGAAGGTACACGGCTCGTGTTGACTGTAGTTCAACCATGACTAGACGGTCAATACCGCGGTTCGTTTGCGTCCGCATTCTTACTTTCTGCCAAGAAGGGCTCTCAACGAGGGAAATGTCCTGGCGTCTCGGAGTGAACCAAAGCGAGGCTGTTCAGACACGGAGGAACTGAACAGGGACAGGAACTGCCAATGACATGGGTCAAATGGCTCTGAGCACTATGGGACTTAACATCTATGGTCATCAGTCGCCAATGACATGCCTCGCTCAGGCCGCCCAAGGGCTACTACTGCAGTGGATAACCGCTACCTACGGATTATGATTCGAAGGAATCCTGACAGCAACTTCACCATGTTGAATAATGCTTTTCGTGCAGCCACAGGTCGTAGTGTTACGACTCAAACTGTTCGTAATAGGCTGCATCATGTGCAACTTTATTCCCGACGCCCACGGCGAGGTCCATCTTTACAACCACGGCACCATGCAGCGCGGTATAGATGGGCCCAACAACATTCCGAATGGAACACTCAGGATTGGCATAACGTTATCTTCACCGATGAGTGTCGCATATGCCTTCAACCAAACTATCGTCGGAGACGTGTTTGGAGGTAACCCGGTCAGGCTGAACACCTTAGAGACACTGTCAAGCGAGTGCAGCAAGGTGGAGGTTCCCTGCTGTTTTGGGGTGGCTTTTGTGGATCCGACGTACGCCGGTGGTGGTCATGGAAGGCGCCGTAACCGCTGTATGATACATGAATTCCATCCTCCGACCGATAGTGCAACCATACCGGTGGTATATTCGCGGGGCAATCGTCTTCATGGACGACAATTCGCTCCCCCATCGTGCACATCTCCTAAATGTCATCCTTCAGGATAACGACATCGCTCAACTTGACTGACCAGCATGTTCTCCAGGCATGAACATTATCGAACATACCTGGGATAGATTGAATAGGTCTGTTTATGGACGATGTGTCCCACCAATCACTCGGAGGGATCTACACCGAATCGCCATTGAAGAGGGGACAATCTGGACCAACAGAACGTTGATGACTTTGTGGATAGTGTGCCACGACTAATACAGGCATGCATCAATTTAAGAGGACGTGCTACTGGGTATTAGAGTTACCAGTGTGTACAGCATACAGAAATCTGGACCACCACTTCTGAAGGTCTTGCTGTATGGTGGTACAACATGCAACATGTGGTTTTCATGAGCAATAAAAAGGGCGGAAGTGATGTTTATGTTGATCTCTATTCCAATTTTCTGTACAGGTTCCGGAACTCTCGGAACCGATGTGATGCAAACCTTTTTTGATGTGTATATGTATAATGATTCCATTTGATTAGTAGAACACAATTCTGGAATCTTATTTTGTCAAAGCATGTATCTTGAATTTTATCGATGGATTAATTAGTCCCGGCTGGTCCCGGCGGAGGTTCGAGTCCTCCCTCGGGCATGGGTGTGTGTGTTTGTCCTTAGGATAATTTAGGTTACGTAGTGTGTAAGGTTAGGGACTGATGACCTTAGCAGTTAAGTCCCATAAGATTTCACACACATTTGAACATTTTTTAATTAGTCAGTAGCAATGAGAACATGAAATAAAACAAGTTGCCTGTATAGAGATATTTTGACCTCGCGCGTCGACTGTGATGAATTTATGTTCACAAAATATTTTAAATCCATCATGGATAATATATTTTGCCTGTTCAGTTGCTTTTTCATTAACTACTATCGTAATTCACACTGCATATTTTCCACAAGACACCACTGGCTTACATTTACTAGAGGATATTTTCGTATTACATTCTTTAAATATTTTATTTAGCTCATAACTTCCTGTTTTATAAATTCCCTTATCATGAAGAAATCAGTGTAAGATGATTAGCATGAAGGATTAAGTTTGGCTTCACCGAATTGTTTAGCTGAAACAAAGTGTTTCCCTATAATTCCATCTGCGAAATGCATCATCAGTGTAAATATTGCACAGTGTAGGGGATAAACTACATTTTACTCTTTGCAAGTAAGTGCAAGCAGTTAATGCAGTAATCATACTTTAATTCGAGTTGATGTTTGGTGCGTATTTTGCAGATAGATGTCTATGTCTGCTTTACTGCCTTCAAAGAAGAGAACTGTGTCATTTATGTACCGTTTTTAATATACTGTTTTCAACTTCATACCATGAAAGTAAACATAATTTCACACAAAACGGTAAATACCGCAGAAATAATTGAACTAGATGAGCTTTTGCAACTGGTTCTATCTTTTATTTATTTCATCTTCAGTGGTAAAATACGGTCTTGCGATGGTCAACAGCTTAATCAGCATATTGGCAGAAATAAACATCAGTTATCGGAAGAACAACTTTCTTGAGGAATATGATAATCTTAAATAGAAAACAGTATATTACAAACGGTACGTAGACGATACGGTTCAGCTCCTAGTACACTTTACATTGCAAGAAAGTGAAATTAATGTTCAAATCAAATGTGCAAATGTGTGTGAAATCTTATGGTACTTAACTGTTAAGGTCATCAGTCCCTAAGCTTACACACTACTTAACCTAAATTATCCTAAGGGCAAACACACACACTCATGCCCGAGGGAGGACTCGAACCTCCGCCGGGATCAGCTGTGAAATTAATAAGGAAGCGCTATACTGATCCAGAACGCTGTAGCAAACGGTTATAAAACCACCGTTTTACCAACACCTATACTAGAAAAACCAAAAAACTATATTAATTACATCTACGTAAACCAGTCACGAATAAAATTCAAATTCATTCTCACTAAATTTTGAGAAAACACGGTTTATACAATCCTGTACAGTAAATGGCATGACACCATTGATAAATATAGGCTGTGAACAGAAGTCTGTTGGTAAGGCAGGATACTCAAGATTTATGGGTGTGTGCATTAATGAGAAATTGAATTGGAAGAAACATATCGATGATCTGCTGAAACGGTTAGGTTCAGCTACTTATGCTATTAGGGCTATTGCAAATTTTGGTGATAAACATATCAATAAATTAATCTACGATGCCTATTTTCATTCAGTGCTTTCATATGACATCATATTCTGGGGCAATTCGTCATTAAGAGAGAAAGTATTCATTGCACAAAAGCATGAAATCAGAATAATAGCTTGAGCCCATCCACGATCTTCTTGCAGACATTTATTTAAGGAACTCGGGACATTCACATTACCTTCGCAATACATATATTCACTTATGAAATTTGTCATTAATAACCCACCCCAATTCGAAAATAACAGCGAAGTGCATAGCTACAACCCTAGAAGGAAGGATGATCTTCACTATTTTGTGTTAAATCTCACTTTGGCATAGAAAGGGGTGATTTATGCCACCACAAGAATCTTTGGTCATTTGTCAAATAGCATTAAATGTCTGACTCATAGCCAACCAAGATTTACAAGCAAATTAAAAGAATTTCTTAATGACAGCTCCTTCTACTCAATATATATCTAAGAAGTAGTAACTGTAAAACAAAAACAAATTAATTAATTATTTTGTATAAAGAAAACTTATGTTAAACTGACACGTTCCACATCATTACGAAATGCCGTATTCATGATCTGTGGAACAGGGATTAATGTATGTATGTAAAGACCAGAAAAGAAAAACTATGTATATTACTATGGCATATAACGACAAAATATTACAGACGTTGAGTTACGTTTTTAAAAAATCAAGCCTCACAATAATTTTAAAACAAACATTACTTTGAGATTACGTATAAGGAATAAAATGGGACCCAATGCTGACAAAGTCTTAAATTCAGGTCCGTACATAATTAATTGCAATGTCTGTGATTAGCTATAGGTCAGACAATTTTTTACACACACATTGTCAATAATAAACACTCTCCTACAAATACAGAACTCAACATGGAAGTGCTACTTATAGCAAATAAGTGAAGATTGCTCAATGTGCTAGAGGAAATGGAAATCTTTAGTATCAAAACGTATTATCTGGAACAGTGCGATTTTAATCAGACTGTAAAGACGGTAGGCTGGTGAAACTGCCTCCATATGAGCTCTTCTCCATTCATCCACAGTACATCGGCGACTGGCTGCAACAACACGATACTGCTCGCCGGAAGAAAGCAACTCCTGCTGGCGCCAATGAACTAAGGTGGCGCAACGTTCATTCTCTGTCCCCCCGTATTTTGCATTTTATTGGTTACATTATTTCGCAATTTACTGATATGAAATGAACTTTATAATGGTACAACTTCCTTTTTTGTACCTTGCATTTTTTATCATTATTATTTTTTGTTAAATTACTTCGTAATTTTCTAAGGAGATGGTTCCATTATTAGTCTGCATCCCGTTCATTAGAATTATTATCTTCTCATATACGGTCCCCACACTTTAAAACTTCATTTGCTGACCTCTATTATTATTATGAGTTAATCTGCCAAGATTCTTTTGCATGTTGTTCAACTTTGTTTTAAAATGACAAATGTTATTATGTAATTGTACATACAGTGCTGCCCTGTGGCAAATGCACGAGTCTTTTTCCTTAAAACAGCAGTATCACGAAACACAGTAGTTTCAGTGACTCAGTACTTGATACTTGATTGTACAACATGTAATGCGTACACTCGGTAACGGTATTTTATGGTATGTTCTTCGTTACTTTGTTTGCTTTTTATATGGTACATATTGTAATTTGATAGAATTTTTTCTGAACAATATTTTTTACTGACTAGTTTTGGTCTGAAGAGGATTGCTAACACAATCGACACCGGTCATCCCATTTTATAAACTCGCCATCTAGACAAATAAAGGTTATATTGAACAGAAGAGTATCATAGTTTTTCCACCCATTACAGAGTATAGTCTTTGGGGAAGCTTCTCCACAAACTAATTCGTGATATGCTGAGGACAGCCGTTGAATTCACTGTTGCAGAGAAATGATTCCCAAATTATTCTGCATATAAATCTCATCACACAACCGACTAT
Source organism: Schistocerca americana (assembly GCF_021461395.2). NCBI lineage: Eukaryota > Metazoa > Arthropoda > Insecta > Orthoptera > Acrididae > Schistocerca > Schistocerca americana. The sequence goes on along the minus strand of NC_060123.1, from coordinate 205,234,694 downwards.
CTGCGACATTCCTTAAATTTTCCTGTATTCTTGATTCTTACGGGATCGGGCATGGATAAATGCTAGGGTGTGAACCACACTTATTAAGGTAATTAATCAATTTCTTAAATAAATAATGTTTGTGTAAGGTCCGTTCTGGTTCTTTCACTCGAACTTGGATGTCTCTTCGAATAAAAACTTCTTTTATCGGACTTCGGAAACATTTACACACCGAAGAAACGGTTCATACTGCTTTATTTATGCGCATTTGATTAACACTGGACCTTTCGCCATGTCAAGAAGCAGTATAGTTGAGGATGAATTTCAACGGTATGTGAAGGAAATATTAAATAATACCACTATATTCCATTATCATACATAAACAATAAATTTTAAGTGAGACATTCAGCAAAATATAAATGATAATCACAAAAATAATGGAAGGACATAACTTTGCATTTTTTTCTGCGGTTTTATCCTACAGTGGATACAACCGTTCACAGTACTTAAATTTTAATTGATTATTTATTTATTTATTACGTTTCAAATATTTTGTTCGTAAAGCCTGCTCTTCCCGTAGATGTGGCTGTAGAATCCAAAAAATGCTCTGTATGGTTTCATCTCGAGCTTCGTATATGACGTTCCAAAACATCCACATTGTTTCGTCTAATTACCAAACATCTGTTCTTATATGTGCGAGCTAAGGAAAGGTCGAATTTAAAATTTTTACCAATGTGAGAAGCATTTTGCCGTAAACTCATCCATTAATACCTACTTACCTAACGCTCCAACCTTTAGCAACGACAATCGGTTCTAGAGTATTAATTGCTTTCCATCGAATTTCGTTTACTGCCATAAAGCACTTAGGTAAGCGTCTTCTAGAGTGATCATTCTGAGGTTGACCTCTGTACCTGAGCTTAACAGACGTTCTCTGTAATAACTGACAGTAATATCTGTCGAATGGTCCACACACCACGACACAGAGATCGCCGGCGTCTACACATGACAATAATAATTGATACAGCACACAGACATATGCCTCCAGCGGATTCTCTTTGTCGAAATTCCGCAAGTTGTGGGTCTTTACAGTCAGGGCTCCCAGAACTGCACGAGTTCTCCCAGTGAATCCTTCTGACAGACAACGTCTCTCATAAACACGCACTATAGCAACCCTTACATGTCCTTACATGCACAGGCAAAGCTCGTTCAGTGCAGGGTACCCTGCTGTGCCCCCCTGGCTGTTAAACGTCAAAATTCTGAGAGATATAGGGGTAAGCTATAAGAAGAGACAAGAGCGAAGAGGTAATCATAAGATTGGACGACCAAGAACAAAGCTTTCGGATTAAAAAGGCTATAAGACAGGGACGCAGTCTTTCCCCCCTACTGTTCAATCTGTACATCGAAGAAGCAGTTATGGAAATAAAAAAAAGATTCAGGAGCGGAATTAAAATTCAGGGTGAAAGGATATCAATGATACGATTCTCTGATGACATTGCTATCCTGAGTGAAAGTGAAGGATAATTACATGATATTCTGAATGGAATGAACATTCTAATGAGTACAGAATGTGGATTGAGAGAAAATCGAAGGAAGACGAAAGTAATGAGAAGTAGCAGAAATGAGAACGGCAGACCAGCTCGAAACTTAACGTCAAGATTGATGCCCGCGAAGTAGATAAAGTTCAGGAATTCTTCTACCTAGGCAGTAAAATAACCAATGAAGGACGGAGCAAGGAGGACATCAAAAGTAGGCTAGCACTGGCAAAAATGGCATTCCTGGCCAAGAGAAGTCTATTGGTATCAAACATAGGCCTTAATTTGAAGAAGAAATTTCTGAGAATGTGCGTCTGTCGCATAGCATTCTAAGGTAGTGAAATACGGACTGTCGGAAAACCGGAGCAGAAGATAATCGAAGCATTTGACATGTGCCACTACAGGCGAATGTTGAAAATTAGGTGGAGATAAGGTAATGAATGAGGAAGTTCTGCGCGGAATCGGAATGGAATATGTGCACAACTCTGATAAGGAGAAGGGAGAGGACGATAGGAGATCTGTTAAGACATCAGACAATGACTTATGGTACTAGAGGGAGCTGTAGAGAGGAAAAACTATAGAGGAACACAGAGATTGGAATATATCCAGCAAATAATTGAGGACTTAGGTTGCAAGTGCTACTCTGAGATGAAGAAGTTGGCACAGGAGAGGAATGCGTGGCGGGCCGCATCAAACCAGTCAGAATACTGACAACAACAACAAAATCTAAACTTATACCATCAGCGTGGTGCTCAGAGACTGCTACTACACAACGTCATGCCTCGTCTATAGGGATATTAGCACCCGTGAAACGTAGATCTAAACATTCATCGTTTTTCGATTTTGCGAGAACATCAGAATATCTAAGAGAAATGTATCTATTAATAGACTTAATGTAACCAGTCAGATCTGTTTCCTGCTGACCACAAAATTTCCAACATCATGAAGACCGTTTATAACGGACGTCACACTGGCATTCGCTTGATCGAATATATTGCCACTTCGTACACAATACGATTCCCTCTAGTTCGATGAGCCAGTAATTTGGACTGCAGCCACTACACGTCTGATGGGTAAGGCCAGTAGCGGTGTCGTATCTTCGAGGTTTCCGAAAATATCTTTCAACAGGATAATGTCAAGATGGCACGTCACGCATGTTGCCTGACCTACCTCGGTACAAAAGATGTTCTACTGTGGCACTGGGCAGCACGTCTTACAGATCTCTCGCCCACTGAAAACATCTGTGATTGGTTGCCGAAAGAGTCACATGCCACCATTCGGCATCACTCTTGCACGGAATTGAAACAGCGTGAAATAATGTACCCGTGTCGCATCTGCCACCCAATATGCGTTCGACTCGATGTCCAGCCCTGTTAGAGCCGTCATTGCTACAAGGGATTGTAATCTCCGGAGTATATTTCGTACCCTGTATACCCCGGATCACCTATAAATTTAAGCATGTAACAGTACCCTTCCTGCTGATAATTGTCATGTATAATTTTAGTATCTGAATTTTTTTGTATCTGAATCGATTGTGAGCGAGTAGCGATGTTGTAACCTGTATCGCAGAAGTTAGGTAACATCTTTGAGCTGCGCAAGGGTGCAGTGGGAGCAGACAATGTTTAGCATTGGTAGAGAGAGCTATCGAAGTTCACAGGAATTAGGCAGATAATGTTAAGAGCGTTGGCGAGGAAGCTACGGCAGTATTATGATTCAAATTTAATGTCTCAATTTATCATTTTGTTCAGTCGACATGATTATGAAACTTATTTGTGAAGGAAGAAATCTAATGGAATGTCATTTAAATACAATAATGATGTTACTTTTTTTTCACTATTGCTGCGCCATCGAACTAACTTGGTTATTGTACTGAAAGTTGTTAGATTTGAGAGACAGAAAAGTGCATTGTTTGAACGTTGAGAAGTTCATTAAATTTAAGGTCTGCCTTGAGCACTTTTTCTCAATATACAAGAAAACGTAGTGTTGTCATTTTTTGCTAACATTACATTTTCTTAGCAACCTTTCTCTTACAACTCTTTTTAATGGATAATCCAACCAAGTATGTTCGATAAACTGTTCGATTTGCAATTAACAGAGAACTCATTGCACCTCTCAAGTGTCTCTATGTAGATACAGTAATATGCAGCTTTAGCATAGCGCCGCAAAAGGCAGAGCAGTACTGTGCAGAATAGAGGTAAGAAGAAAATATTATAATTTTTTATTTTTATTTATTCAGTCATGGCCAACTTATGTTATTCAGAGACAGTATTTGTGATCAAATTATGCAAAGCCAATTACTCTAGGTTTCACGCCCAAGTTATTGAGCCACTTTATAATGTTCAAAATTTCTATCTTCTACAGTATGAAATACTTCCCTTTTCATTGTGACAAATAATTACTTTAACAGCGTAGCTTGGGTTTCACATTACGACAGTACAGGTTTCATTACGACAGTTCATTTATTATCACAGATCAGCTCAGAAACAGAGTACTTCCGTCAATATTTTTATTTGTTTATGTAACTTTCACTACAATAACATTGGATGCGTGGAAAATGCAAGTTCGTTATTTCCTTTCCATCCTTCTGTCGCAATTTTAACAGCCAGCAGCGTAGTTTAGAGTGGGGAACCACTCATTGATGGTCCTGACATGCGATTTTACACATATCTATGTATCAAATCGTGCTAACAGTTTTCGAGAACAAATATACTCAAGAACATTTAAAAAACCATACATAAAACACAACGACATCCTGCGATCATCTGAAGGCGAACAACTGTCCTTTAGAAACAAGTATAGCTGGATGAATTCTTCTAGCGAAATCAGTTGAGTAAAAATCTTCGTTTTTTAGAAGATTTCACTAAACCGATTTCCTGAGAAGAATTTGTCAGTGCACTATTCGTGCAGCTTATGAGTTATAATTAAAGAAGAACAAGAAGTGGTGGGCTGTTCAAAACACTGAAGATTTTTAACTGTTCTGTGTGAATACATTTACCAGTCAGTTTACACATCAAAAATAACACTGGTAATTACTGCACAAACAGCTCTGTCCATGAACATGGAACAAGAGCTACACTCAACTTACATTTATCAAGAAAAAATAAACATAAAACTGAAAACAACATTTTTTACCAAGGAATAAAACTGCACAATAAATTACCAAAAGAGATTAAATAAATTGCAAAAATACACTTATTTAAAAAGGCAGCTAAAAATTACATGTTATGCAATACATTTTATACATTGCAGGATTACTTAGATAACACAGAGTAGGGGTTTGGTAAAAAAATGTTATACAGATAAATAATAATAATGATTATGAAACATCCCCCATTCCACATAATACCTTCACACTATGTTTTTTCCTTCTTTTTTCGTTTTCTAGAAAAACGTATCCCCAAGCTATGCATTGCACAATACTAACACCTCTTCCTCTTTCTGAGCTCAACATCTCACTCATTACAGAAGGATGCTGACTCAATTATCTAGGATAGCAAATGTGAAGTTGTGGTACAGAAAATGGCCCAGAGATCATCAGTGTGTGTGTGTGTGATTGTGTGTGTAGTCAGTGAAGTACTATGAAACAATGTGTATATAGTGTGTGCAGTGACTGATAGTAAGACAGGAGCGAACACTGTGGCATTACATTACTTAATACGTCATTTGTAAACAAAGTATTGTACACCAGGAGTAAATCTAATGATTTTCTCTAACTAGAAGTCTTTAAATGTGTATGTATACGAATTAGTTTACTTTAAATTGGTCTAAACTTGTAAATACTTTGACATGTCCTATATCCTTGTAAAAAGAGATCTACTGATGAATAAAGCTGCTACTACTACTACTACACACCGAGCGGGGTGGCGCAGTGGTTAGACACTGGACTCGCATTCGGGAGGACGACGGTTCAATCCCGCGTCCGGCCATCCTGATTTAGGTTTTCCGTGATTTCCCTAAATCACTCCAGGCAAATGCCAGGATGGTTCCTCTGAAAGGGCACGGCCGACTTCCTTCCCAATCCTTCCCTAATCCGATGAGACCGATGACCACGCTGTCTGGTCTCCTTCCCCAAACCAACCAACCAACTACTACTACTACTACATTAATGATTAGTTTCTCCATGTCTCGATGATGCTGATTCCGAAACTGTGGTTCAATTAATGAAAACAGGCACCAGTTGCTTCTTTAGAACTGCATGAAGATCACTCCGCCGGTTTCGGCCATTAGATGTATATTAGGCCATTTTCAAGTGTATCTGAAACTGCCAAATGTTAATAAATAGTATAATGGGCATACAGATAGTTTCTTATAATAGTTGAGATACAATACTTACGTATTTACAGTAACAATGCAGAAGTAATATACCACTTACATTATGCTGTACAGGAGCAGTGTCAAATCATAAAAAGAGTAGAAGTCAAGCTGATTTAAAAAAAGTTAAGCCCCCAATGACGTCATGAGAAAAATGGGCGTGTCGTCATTAGAAATACTGCACAATCCGACCTTTGATACTGTTAATATGATTTATCTTTGAAAGAGTGTGCTTAAATATATATATATATATCTCTTCATAAATCTTATTATTAGCATTTTATCTGAAAAACATGCAATGTAATTTTGAAACCTTTCGCAGACAAACTATGTTAATGGTATTAAAACTTGACAGTTTTTATGTGAGTTCCATTTTGCTCACAAACGTTATTGAGAGTTGAACTTTTTTTTAATACGCCAAACTTCTGCATTTTCTTGGTTATTTTATGTTGCTTCTCTATAGCGTAACGTAAGTTACGTATTTTTTCTGCCCTGGTACAGTACACATGTAAGTATTGTCTCTCATTTCACATTACGTATTAACATTTGACATTTTCAGATCCACTTACAAATGCCGAACCAGTCGTGTGAAGTTCTAAAAAGCAACTGGAGCGGCTTTTCATTAATTATATTAATGTCTAAAATTGTATTCCACAATCATGGAGTACTGCATAAATCCTTGCTGGATAAAAGCAATTTTTTGCCGTAGTGGTATCCTTGTTTACACTCACAGTACATAGAGTGGGTATGAGTATAAGCTCTCTTTAGGAGTCAGATCTCCAGTCTGAACTCGATGGTCTTACGGAATTCAATGACATCCACCTGCCAGATCATACAGACAATGGCACCATCAGGATTACATTATACCATAGTTTCGCATAGCCCAGCGGGTTAGAAAAAAATACCATAAATATTTCGCAGGAAGAAAAATTCTAAATTTCATTGTGTAGGGAGTTCCTTTGAAATGATAAAGTACTAGAATTGAGTTTTACTCCTATAGTGAGTAATAAATATCTTATAAATAATCTTGCGAAGTAAGAATAGTTACAAGCTACTGCGGTTTGAAAATTAATGACAATTCCCAGGGAATCGCTTCATAAAGCTACCAAGTAAGCTACAGCTATAAATACAATTCTGTCACCATTAATCATGTCGTTCAGAATAAGTCATACGTAGTGGCTGATGTGGTACCATCGCCTTCGATGTCGGATCCTCTGGTTGAAATTGATGGTGCTATAGAAATTAATGAACTCCAACAGATATTGATTCCAGCTACTCGATTACAGACCATTGACAATGTTAGGAAAACATTTTCGAATGGTTTCTCATAGCACTGCATATCAGATCAAAATACGGGGTGTGTCAAAAAGAATCATCCGATTTTTAAAAATCACAACTATTACTACAGACGTTAAAGTAACCTCTGGCGTGCCACAGGGGAGTGTTATGGGACCATTGCTTTTCACAATATATATAAATGACCTAGTAGATAGTGTCGGAAGTTCCATGCGGATTTTCGCGGATGATGCTGTAGTATACAGAGAAGTTGCAGCATTAGAAAATTGTAGCGAAATGCAGGAAGATCTGCAGCGGATAGGCACTTAGTGCAGGGAGTGGCAACTGACCCTTAACATAGACAAATGTAATGTATTGCGAATACATAGAAAGAAGGATCCTTTATTGTATGATTATATGATAGCGGAACAAACACTGGCAGCAGTTACGTCTGTAAAATATCTGGGAGTATGCGTGCGGAACGATTTGAAGTGGAATGATCATATAAAATTAATTGTTGGTAAGGCGGGTACCAGGTTGAGATTCATTGGGAGAGTGCTTAGAAAATGTAGTCCATCAACAAAGGAGGTGGCTTACAAAACACTCGTTCGACCTATACTTGAGTATTGCTCATCAGTGTGGGATCCGTACCAGATCGGTCTGACGGAGGAGATAGAGAAGATCCAAAGAAGAGCGGCGCGTTTCGTCACAGGGTTATTTGGTAACCGTGATAGCGTTACGGAGATGTTTAATAAACTCAAGTGGCAGACTCTGCAAGAGAGGCGCTCTGCATCGCGGTGTAGCTTGCTCGTCAGGTTTCGAGAGGGTGCGTTTCTGGATGAGGTATCGAATATATTGCTTCCCCCTACTTATACCTCCCGAGGAGATCGCGAATGTAAAATTAGAGAGATTATAGCGCGCACGGAGGCTTTCAGACAGTCGTTCTTCCCGCGAACCATACGCGACTGGAACAGGAAAGGGAGGTAATGACAGTGGCACGTAAAGTGCCCTCCGCCACACACCGTTGGGTGGCTTGCGGAGTATAAATGTAGATGTAGATGTAGATGTAGACGTATGTCGTTTGAGATAGGTGCGTGAACAACGTACTGTTGGAAAGAGCAAACTCTCGAGTTTTACATGATTCCCACTAGGCAGCAACAGTGTGCGCTCACTTCATTCTAGTAAAAACTGGGAAACGGAAAGCGTTTTGTGTTCTACGTTTTGCGCAGTGCGCATCAGTAATAATTGTTCAGCGTGACATTCGTACTGTATATGGTGTGGACCATCCTGCAGCACAGAGCATTACGCGATGGCATGAACAATTCGGAGAAAAAGGTTGTTTGTGTGAAGGCAAATCGCCGGGCCATCCCCGATCGTCTGACGGAGGCATCGTACGCATCCGCCATAGTTTCACAAGGAGTCCTCAGAAATTCGTTCGACGTGCAGCTCGACAGCTCCACATGCCCTCGATGTCCGTCTGGCGTGTGTTGCGTCGACGTTTACTCATGAAACCATGCAAAATTCAGCTACTGCAAGCTCTTCGTGAAGGTGACAAACAATAACGCGCCGAGCTCTGTAATTTCCTTCTTGGCAAGATGGAGGATGACAGTTTTCTTCCACGCTTAGTGTTTAGTGACGAGGTAACATTTCCATTTAAATGGAAAGGTGAACCGTCATAATGTGAGAATATGGGGTACGGAGCAATCACATGAAGTTTTACAAGATGAGAGGGACTCTCCAAAATTTAATGTTCTTTGCGCAGTTTCACAGGAAAAGTTGTATAGCCCATTTTTCTTTGTCTAGAACCCTGTTGCAGGAAGCGCATTTGTCGATATGCTTGAGAACTTTCTTTTCCCACAGTTGGAGACTGATTCGAACGACTCCATTTACCAATAGGATGGGACACAACCACACTGGTATCTGGAAGTGTGGGAATTTTTAAATCAAAGGATTACTGAACCTTGGATCGGTCGCACTGGACAAAATGATTCAGCTTCACATTACTGGCCTCCAAGGTCACCGGACCTGTGTGTGATTTTTTCTTGTGGAAGTTTATAAAAGACTCTGTTTATGTGCTCCCGTTACCAACAACAATGAATGAACTAAGACACCGCGTAATATCAGATGTGGAAGCTGTAACTCAAGACATACTCGCTTTAGTGTGGGAACTGAATTGACATATGCCGTGTACCTCACGGGTTGCATATTGAACATATATGAAAAGGGACGAAAAAAACCTTTCTGAGTTTTCCGTTCATCAGAAAACAAAATTTAGTTTCTGAAATATAGACGTGCCAAATCGAATGATGCTTTTTGATACGCTCTGTACTACAGTTTTACCATATTTCTGTTTGGAATAACTACTGTCACAACTGCGTAGTCTATTATATACTGAATAATTTGTTTTCATACTGTATTACTATTGTCCACGATCATCTGTAGCTCATAGATCAACGTAACTGCAAACACTAGGATTACAGAGTGGTAGGAAATTGAAGGGTTCTCTGTTCGACAGAGAAACGGCGTTGTTACCAATCACATATTTTTTGATATGTGTTGATATCTGTTACCCAATTACATTAATAAGGCATCAACTTTCTGTGTAGAGTAATGTTAATTACACGGCTTTTTAAACTAGTTGTGCTCGAAATGTATCACTCAAATGGATAAGATAGAATACCGTGCAGTTATTATATTTCTTGGATGGTTTACAGTCAGCTAAAAATCGTCTAAGTTGATGGTTTGTGAAGAGTTTCCTTCAGTTGCAACAGTTAGGGATTGGGTGCTTGAATTCAGACCTGTCCGTTCTTCTTTGCAAGATGATTCGTGTGCAGAACGTCCCAATACGACAGATGAAGGCATCGTGAACGAGCACAGTGCAATACTGGAGGAAGTACAAATAAAAGCGTACAAAGCAGCTGCCGATGAAGAATTAACTGCGGAAAAGCTTCGTTAGATGGCAGCCCCGATTGCTCCATGCAAACCAAAAAGTGATTGCAATTATGAATTACCAGCAGTTGTCTGAGTCGTTCAAAAGAAATTTTATCGCAGATTTGTTGCTGTGTATGCAAAGTGAGTTAACGCTTTAAATGAGAAACTAAAACACACATTTATTTATTTCAGGGAAATGAAATTTTTACAATGCCGACATTATTACAGCAATGGCGTTAATAACGCACACACAGAGGTTAATAACACTCAAAGAATTACACAGGAAATTCACTAAACTGCAGACGAAAAGTAGTAACAACTAAAATACAGGGATGAACACGTACAAGAAGATTTTATAAAACACAAACAGGAAGATAAAATACCGAACAAACATACAGTAAGACAAATCTCATCATATTTAGTGAAAGGCCAGTATTCGGCGGTGCTGTTTTGATTGCTGCAGCAAGATCACTGGTTGTGCATGATATGTCCTGCAGGTTCCTTCAGACTAGCAGATGTGGTCCTGTAGCTCACCACACTGGCAATTTTCATCATCACTGTTGAGGTTCCATTTTATGAGGCTGAGTTTTCATCGTGACGCCACAGTTCTCAGTCTGTTCGGCGTCTTCATATCAAATAGGGCAGGTATGAACCTGTGGCTGTTTCCTCTTTGATATTTGTTCGGTGTTACTCAGACAAAGAATCTTGTCAAGTTCCATTCGATATGTAGGAATTCCTGTAGTTGTCTGCCTGAAACTCTTTTACTATCTGAGTCTTGTTTTTGAAGCTCGTGTCCAGACAAGGGATGTCTGGGATGACTTTCTTGTTACTGAAGCTGCTTTCTTGCGAATACTTGGTAGTACCGTACCCAAAATTTGGTACAGGTTACTCACTCAAGTTGGTCGTAGATAGCGTCTAACAATGCGTCCACTGTCGCTCAAACCTGTATCCGCCTAATTGGCACATATAGAATTTTGAGCAGAGCTGTAATCATATTCTCATTTACATGAATCCAGAGATTCTGTTTAACAACTAAACTTCCTGCCACAGTATCTAACAATAAATGAACATTTCGCAGCTTCTCTTACACTGGTGCAGAATATTCTGCTGCGGAGAAACATAGTGCCAAGGAGAATGTTTGAAGGAATTTTAGTTGACCGCCGCTGATGTTTCCTATCAACTAACGGACGATATCGTTCCGTGCACATACTTTGTGCTTTATATCTTCGCAGTGAGCTTTGAATCTAAGAGAACGGTCTAACTTTCCTCTGAGGTATTTCAAAGTGTCGCACTGGAATATTTGTACTCCTCTCCAAGAGATTTTCAGTTTTCTTTTAGCTCTCTGTTTCTTAGATGAATTGCACGAATTTGTGTCTTTCCAGGATTCGGCTTCCGATGCATCATAGTACTTGGCCAGATGTTCGAGAGCTCTTGTTATCTGACATGGTCACATTTGGGCATAAGCGATCTACTGTATCAAAGCTCTCGGTTCAGAAAAACCGTAAACAGTCAACATCACAAATATAATTTTATTGATTACTAGTTTCAGCATATCTACAAGCAATCTTCAGGTCTGTATAGAAAATTACATCTAAGAAGTACAGAAGTTTAAACTGGTAATATAAAAGTTCCAACATACAATACATACGACAGAAACATATAGTGTATAACAACCAAACGGCGGGACACAGTCTAATAATTTCTTATACTATCCAATCATGTCAGTTATTCAAAAACATACTGAAATCGTGATAATAATATTGTAGTGCGAGAATATATTACAAGGAAATATAAGTTGAGACTAGAATTCTTAGGCGAGTAATAGGTCGTCAAAGGTAATGCGCACTGACAGAATAACACACAATTAACATACCTGCTCACTGAGCTCGTACTTCACACATTAAATTATTGTAGTGTAACTTCAGAAGTAATTACTATTCTGTGCCTGTAGAAAGAGATGTCTGATCCGCACTAGAAACTTCTACTACGTAACCTCCATATTTGAAGATAAGCATGATGTGTAACTCATGACACAAGCCTCGGTAGCAAGGAAGGGTCCGTGCTGCGGCAGGCAGAAGACTGAACGACGCTGTGCGTCAAGGCTTACAGGAACACAAATTCTGATAGATGGCGCTAACAACTAATTTTTATCTTAGCAGAAATGATGAACGGTTAATATGACGACAACTTGAATAACTAATTACACAAAACAAAAGGGTAAAATATACTTAATATTTGCTAGTTCAGTGCAATAAAGAAGGAGTCATGAACGTGATAGAAGTACCATCAAACCCATCTACTACATACATAAGTTTAACGAAATATAATTTCACAACGACTGAACTGTAAACCGACACAAAATCATAAGAGAATAAAGGGAAAAATCAATAGCACTTTCTGTTATAATATGACGATACGTAATCGTTAACAGCAAGGCATTCGTCAAAGTACCGAAATTTTGTCATCAGTATTCAAATAACAGGCGTTCAACACTTATATTAATAATGGAGGTAATTGATGGATAATAACAAGCCAAACATGGTTTGTGTACAGTTTAGCTACAGTATGGAAAATGATATAAGCATATGTAAATTGACCGTTATATCAGTACAACCATATACACATATGAAAAATAGTTTTGCATCACCTCGGTTCCGAGAGTTCCGGAATCTTACAGAAAGCTGGAATCGAGATCAACATAAACATCATTTCCGCCCTTATTATTGCTCATGAAAACCACACATTGCTTGTTGTACCACCATACAGCGAGACCTTCAGAGATGATGGTCCGGAATGCTGTACACATCGGTACCTCTGATACCCAGTAGCACGTCCTCTTGCATTGATGTATGCCTGAATTCGTCGTGGCATACTATCAACAAGCTCATCAAGGCAGTGTTGGTCCAGATTGTCCCACTCCTCAACGGCGACTCGGCATAGATCCCTGAGAGTGGTTGGTGGGTCACGTCGTCCATAAACAGCCCTTTTTAATCTATCCCAGGCATGTCTGGAGAACATGCTGGCCGCTCTAGTCGAGCGATGTCGTTATCCTGAAGGAAGTCCTTCACAAGATGTGTACGTTGGAGGCACGACTTTTCGTCCATGAAGACGAATGCCTCGCCAATATGCTGCCGATATGGTTGCACTATCGGTCGGAGGATGGCATTCACGTATCGTACAGCCGTTACAGCGCCCCCCCCCCCCCCCCCCCCCCAAGATTACCAGCGGCGTACGTCTACCCCACATAACGCCACCCCGAAACAGCAGGGAACCTCCACCTTGCTGCACTCGCAGGACAGTGTGTCTAAGGCGTTCAGCCTAACCGAGTTGCCTCCAAATATGTCTCCGACGATTGTCTGGTTGAGGGCATTAGCGACACTCATCGGTGAGGAGTACGTGATGCCAATCCCGAGTGGTCCATTCGGCATGTTTTTGGGCCCATCTGTACCGCACTGCATGGTGTCATGGTTGCAAAGATGGAAGGCGCATCATGCAGCCCATTGCGCACAGTTTGAGTAATAACAAGACGTCCTGTGGCTGCACGAAAAGCATTACTCAACATGGTGGCGTAGCTGTCACGGTTCCTCCAAGTCATTATCCATAGGTAGCGGTCATCCACTGCAGTATTAGCCCTTGGGCGACCTGAGCGAGGCATGTCATCGACAGTTCATGTCTCTCTGTATCTCCTCCATGTCCGAACAACATCGCTTTGGTTCACTCTGAGACGCCTGGACACTTCCCTTGTTGAGAGCCCTTCCTGCCAAAAAGTAACAATGCGGACGCGAACGAACCGCCGTATTGACCGTCTAGCCATGGTTGAACGACAGACAACACGAGCCGTGTACATCCTTCCTGGTGGAATGACTGGAACTAATCGACTGTCGGACACCCTCCATCTAATAGGCGCTGCTCATGCTTGGTTGTTTACATCTTTGGGCGGGTTTGGTGACATGTCTGAACAGTCATAGGGACAGTGTCTGTGATACAATATCCACAGTTAACGATTATCTTCAGGAGTTCTGGGGACAGTGATGATGCAAAACTTTTTTTGATGTTTGAATAAGTCTTTGTGCAAAAATTTAACAGTACGTAAAGGATGCTCCACTGAACAATTTGAGGTAGGAAACCTGGTGCCAGAAAAGCCAGCTTAAGGAGATAATAGGAATAAAATCAAATTACTGTCTACTTTTTTATTTACATTAGTTATAGTTAATATCAAATACAATCCCTAGCCTGCTGAGTGCCCCCCATAGCGCCCGCGTGCAAACCAGATTTGCCGCCGCACTCTCCCCTCCCCTCCCCCCTTCCAAAGGTTTATTTTCACACTCGTATTAAAGATATGTCATCGACATTTTCATGATATTGAATTTCTTTAATAATAATTTTTACAACAAGAAAATCCATTTACATAGTAATTCATTAGCTATCATATGTAAATGAGAATCACTGTTGGCAAATCCAAGAATACTTTAATTCTAGCAAGTTTGCTGACTTCAGTGAAAGTTCCTTCGACACTTACATACACAAATCGAACCTTTCTTGCTTTCATAATTGTGAAATCTTCTGTTGTTTGTTTAGTACCTAAACTATGATCCCATGTTCTATTGAAATAATAGCCAAATTTGGAAGCCTCTGTTGATGCATTGCTGATCTTAGATAATTTTTTATAATTTTTAATTTCGAAAATGATTTTTCACCGGATGCAACTGTGACTGGCAGAGTTAGAAATATTCTTAGCTCTATTGCTGTATTGGGAAACGTTGATATTAAATCATTTTTGAAAAGCTATGGAAAAATGTTATATGGACCAGAAGACAGATTTCCTAGAAAATGAAACCTTACAATCAATACCGTCAATGACGGGTTCATTTCTGTGATCGGTTTCATTTCTGAAATGGTCTGTAAGTTTCATATACAAATATTTACAACGTTTCATCAGTTCGTCTTTAGTGTAACTAAATAATGTACTACTGAAAAAACCAAAAACGTCGTCTAAACTTTTTCACTCTTCAGATACGTTTGTTAAGTAAATTAATGTCTGGTCTAGAATTCGGAAAAAAACTCTACCTTGAAATGCGTTTTGGGTTCTAACAAAACTTCGTCACAATGTTCATATTGAAATTGAGTCGGTTTTGTTCTTGGGCGAAGTATATTTACTAGAGGGAAACTTGCTTCAGCATTTAGTTTGTTTGCACATTGGTAGCAGCTTTTAAAGCTATTTCAAAGTTTTCATCTGCATGTCTGAGTATTAATCGTCGGGTTTTACATCATTGTACTTAAAGAATTAATTTAGTTCAAAACATGGTACCAAATTACAACAGAACAAATGAATTAATAATTTTGAATTTTTAAAGCAAGTGACTTTGCTTTGAGACTGGTGGTGCAGTCCCAACTAGAAGAGGCTTCTGATATTTCCAAAAGAGCATCAAATACGTTTTCTGTGTAGAAGTGTAAGGGCTTGGTTGCTTCAATTCTGCTAGACCATCTCATAGCACTTAAAGCTTTTAGCTGTAGCTCTGGTAAATGTTTGCAAATGATTGACCTAAGTGTCGATACTGAAAAGAGGACGTAAATTTCTTGAATAATGTCGAAGAAATTGATGGTCTCGTGAGAAATTTTGCTGTATCATTTACCACTAAGTTCAAGCTATGAGCTGAGCATGTAAGGTAAAATGCACGCTTATTGATATCCAAAATTGTTTTCTGCAGTCCGTTGTGTTTTCCACGCATGCTAGAGCCATTATCACAACCCTGTCCACGCAAGTTTTGAATGTCCAGGTTCAATTAAGAAAATAAATTCAAAACGAAATTTAACAAACCCTCGCCAGTTAAACCAATAATCAGGCAGAAACCAATGAAATGTTCACCTACCTCTACATTATTGTCTGTATGGTATAGATAAACGTGCCTAAATATTACTGTTATTTGTTCTGTATGACTTGCATCTGACGTGCAGTCTAATATGATGGAAACATATTTAGTATCTCGTACTTTCATCAAAATATATTTTTATCATTGTGCTTAGTAAATCAATAATTTCATTTTGAATGTGATCTAAATAGTGTACCATACTCATCCCACTTGGGTCAGATTTTCATGAAATTCTGCGAATATGGTCCCACATAACTGAATCAAAAGATGACAGCGTCTCTAATGCTTTAAAAAATTTCCATTATAATATTGACATATTTTTTTGGAAGAACCACGAAACGTCAGACACTGTCGCAACAAGAACTTAATAACAGTAATAATCCTTACTAGTACAACACACCAGTGCTTCTTTCCCTTCTCGATTAGTCTCAAGTGTAACCGGATTTACAGTGTTCTTTGTCTGTGACATATTATTCAATTGTATCAATAACATCAAATTTTCATTGTGGGAATCACTTGTTTCGTGTATTTTCAAAGTCAATGATAAATGCTGCCAATCTGAGAATTCATTCGTATCGGACAGACTACTTACACTTTTACCAAACATTTCACAACAGAAACAACACACTGAATCCTTTGATAAAGAGTAAAGAAGCAAGTCTCTTTTAACTTTTCGCCGGTTAGCAAGATTTCTATAGTACTAAGCGTCAGCAAACTTTCTTGCCTCGTCGTTAATTGGATAAGTATGATTATGTACTTAAACAAGATCACGTTTTATGGGATTTAAGGCTTTCTCGACGTATTTCAGCTATGAAATCTTAACGGGTTATCAGCCGAGTGGCGTCATCTGTCTTCGCCTGAAGATGATGTATACGCAATCCATTGAAACGTTGCGACTAGAAGACGACGCCATTCGGTTTATAACCCGTAAAGATTTCATAGCAGCATCACGTTTAATTAAAATATTAGCATGTTTACTGTTAATATTAAAAGGCCACAGCCCTGTTTTTTCACTAAACTCTCACAAACTGTTGCTATACTGCTTGAAGCTTCTTCAGCAGCAACATCACATGTGTCAATGATTCGTTGAGACCACCAGAGGGAGTAGGAGCGCAACATGTCTTGTCTTCACTTGCTTCCGTAGTTCCAGGCCCAAACGTGGAGCACGTGGCAGAGGCAAGAGTTTACGGATTTCGTCAAAAATTACGTAATAGAACCTGCCAGTTTTTCCTTTTGCCTTTCCCTCTCTGCTTTCTGATTACGAAACTGAGCCCCAGAAGGTTATTTTTTATTTTCTGTGGTTCCTGAAACAATTTTTTGATGAAACTAATGAAATTGTTTGTTGGTACTTGGTTGAACAAATTTACAAACAATGAATAGCTCACTCTTCGGTTTTATTTTGTGTTACTGTAGGCATTTTAGAGCGTATAAATATTTCCTTCCACTTCTGACACTCTCGTTGTTTTCCCGACGTGTCAGTGACTGTTGAATTGAGACCGTGGTCGATAACGCTAGGCAGTGTCTCTTAATTTTTACGAAGAGTTTATTAATTTAGGTTACAATTGGCAACAAAGCCAGTAAGGGGGAGTGAATTAATCTATTTAAATACGAAACCAATCTTATATATGTTAATGTAATACGAAATGTACTTACTGTACTGTTTTAACATTAGTAAATAGTGTAGCCAATTAGTTGGAAAATGAGGATTCGCTTTTGGCTGATGTTGCCACCATATACGATTGGGTCTAAAAATGAGAATATTGGTGATATACGGGAGATGATAAGCAGCAAGGGAAAACGCGCGACATAATGTTTCTCTGTTGTTAATTGTCTGTTACGAAAGTCACCGCTGCTGCTGCATTATGAGGTTATAGTCATTCGCGGCTGGTGATCGTGTGATACTGGGCTACAGCACACTGCAAATATCGTACGAAATTTTGGCGAACGAAAGCCATAAATCGCAGTAAAATTACGTCATTTCTCCTCGATTGGGGGCCAGAAATCGCACTAAAATTATGTCAATTCTTTTCCAACGCGTGTTGATATGTAAATAAAACGGAGAAGAATTCGTTTTGGATATTCCTTCTGATATTAATGACGTAGGCCAATCACATCAAAAACTCGTTTGTGTCAGACAGTGTAATATGAGAAAGTAGCAAGTCATGTATCAATGACACAACGAACGTACCATTTGTACTGTATCTTAAAAAATATTCTGAAACTGACGGCCATGAGCCTCAATGCAAGCATGAACAAGATCTGACGTACCCTGACAAATATCGCTGGTGTGTTTCGAATCAGTTGACGGGCAGCTAGTATTCTGGCAACTAATTCCATCTCCGTATCCACTTGGGTCTCGTACACAAGTGTTATTTGGTGTCCCCATAGGAAATAATCAAGAGGATTCAGGTCAGGTGACCTCTCAGGCCATGGAGCAGAACCATCCGTTCCATTCCAGCGACCAGGAAATACAGCACTGATATGGTTGCGGACATCCACACTGCAGATAGGCGGTGCATAGTCATGTTGTAACCACATCCTCTCACGAACGGCCAAGAATACGTTCTCCAATGGAAATACGGTCCAACAGAGCCACCTCATGGACAAGTGAAGTAAACAGAACGTTCATCATGACTTACTAACAATCAGGCTCATCCTCTTTGCTTCCTTACAGGAAATAATATACATGTAAATAAACAGCACAGTTTGTGTAAACTTGTACGCATGTTAGTTGTAAATAAGCTTGGAAACAGTTACGCTAGACAAAGCGGTACACGTGTTTCTCTTCCATATCTCCTTAAGTTGGCCTCCCCAGCCCCAGGTTCCCTACCTAAAATTGTTCAGTGGCACATTCTCTATGTCCTGTTACATTTCTGCTCGCTCGTACAATTGTAGTTACAATATACCGATTATAGATAAATTATATATCAGAATTTTGATACAGACATTAACTGAAAGACGCCCATTGATCATCTGTAAAGTGTTCATGAGGTTGAATGAAAATGTAGATGGTAACTAAGTACTGTCGAGAAGGAACTAAAAGTGGAGTACCATAAAAAATTATGACTGAGACGTAATATAATTCTTTTGTTTTCAATAAAAAATCAGGCGCAAACAATCAGCAAAACTTCTACACACCATGTATAATGTAAACATGAACATGTACCAAATTAGGGACCTGTCCACAGCAGCAATTTCCTGCGCGAAAGCCTGACTGCTCTTTTATGAGGCTTCTGTTAAATACTCTTGTATTCGGTGAAAAGATAGTCTTTCCATTACCTTGTACAAGTTGCAGAAACTGGACGAAGATTTTCTGTGTATATGTGTTCTTTCACAAGTTTTAGAAGTGCTACTACTTTGACTTTGCGCCAGATCTTGGGAACTTGCGCTTTTAGAATACAGGTGCTCATAAGATTTAATATCCACTGCTTCATAGCAGGTCTAAACATTTTAATTTGTTCTATATGTAACTCGACTAAGCGTGCAGCTTTTTTGTTCTTCGTAGACTTGAATACTATACCCAGTTCTTTTAAGGTGAAAAGAGTTCCGAAGGAGTCTTTCTCATTTGCATCTCTCATGAGTTTGGAATTTCCATATCTTCCTTCATAGTCTTACCACTCAGAAATAACTGATGAATAGTTTTGTCAGGCGTGATCAAGAGGAGCTGTGGCTGGGTCATTCTTGAGAGCCTTCAATAATTTCCAAGACTGTTCTGTTTTATATCTAGATTTGATACTAGGTCACACTTCTATTTTTACTTTTGGAAGCTGATACAGTATGCAGGTCTTCGCCCGGTTTGGTTGTTTTCTCACAGAGTGGATCATTTTCAAATAGTTGTTCGTACCACTCCAAGAGAGACTTGGAGTCTTCATGAAGTCTTCGGATATAGTTAGTTCCCCATCCTCTTGGAATATATTTACGTGAAATAAGTTGTACTGATTTAACAAATTCTTCATAAACCTCTGAAAACGAGTGGAGTTTTAGAAATTCCATATCAAGTGCATATGTGAAATACTCAAACTGTACTTCCTTGAAAATTAACTGTCTTTTAAACTGAACAATCTTACGTTTCACAACTGTTTTACCAGAATAAAAAATCGGGCGATTTTGTGTGCACGGGACTGGCTCTGCACCATTCTTCTTTACTTTCTGGATATGATTTTCACTATTAAAAATGTTGTCTGGATTATATCCACCACTCCATATGGCAGTTTTGAAGGACAGTGGCATATTTGGGTCTTGGATTAACACTTATCTCATCTGTTCAGTACAATCTTCTAGGCCTTCCCTATTTTAATCCGTTTCGTTTTATCCCGTGTCAGTGCAAGTCATCTGTTACTAGCTTGGTTGATTGAGAATGCAATTTAGGTGATTCATTGAAGCTGACGTTAGGTAGATTATGTATGGATCCTACTATAAGTGACCACGTCTCAACCGTCAGATCACTATATCGTTATCTAACGTTTAACCTACTCTGAAAATATTTATACCGAGCTTTGCAAATACTATACTGTCATATATCTTATGTGATCTTTCAGTGATGAGATTCATGGCATTTATTTCTGATCTCCGATCTTTGAACCCCTGTGGGCCTCTTGGACTAATAAAAAATCGCAGGCTGTTCATTTACAGATGTTATAGAGTAAAACTTGTTTATCAGATGAAATACCTTCAACATTAATTGGTACTATTCTAAGGGCTAGCTTAGAAAAAAAGTTGTAGTCTATTTTGGTCCTGGTGGTGGAAGAATCTGCCGCTAGGAGTCTTCCTAACACTGCCCAGAGCACGTCTGATCGTCTGCAATCTCATTTTGCTCATTGAGAATAATATTCCATATATGATTTTCATTGAGGCTCCTTCCTTGTACAAATGGAGACTGTGGAAGGATGCCAGTGTTCCTGAACAAAAAATGCTATTGTCGATTTCTTCGGCCAGAAATATTAAAGCCTCTATTTTCTGTGATGCTAAATGGATTGGTCTTATTGATTGCCTTTCAACTGATAAAACAATAACTAAGACTATGCGTCTGCCGTACCAGCTGAGTGAAGAAATACGTCTGGAACGATAAAGATAGGCGTTTGTCACAGCTTCTAGAATCTCAGTTTAGGAATGGAATCTATCATTACAGATTTTTTTCTATTTTTAGTTATTTTATGTTCTGTGGATCATATTCGCGACAGCTCGCAAAAATTTTGAACGTGTTAGTAGTTTCTGCGTAAACGTGGCTACACGCTGTCCACTTACATAACTGATTTCGAGACTTTAGTCTTAATCTACAACATAATTTGATAAATATAAGTCAGCAGCCCACATACAATCTGCTCAGAAATTTATCTGTGGAGTAGAAGTAGTTGTCAAATAGAAATGATTTCAGTTAGTTTTCAAAGCGTTAATTATCTGCTACAACCTTTACAGGGTTGCCACAAGTTTTGGAAATCAGGGAATATCAGGAAATTTCAAACGTATCAGGGAATCAGGAAAATATCTAGGAAATTTGAAAAAAAAAACCACTGGAAAAATCTCGTTTTTTCTCAGTAGCATGAAATTGTTTGTTTACTGAGATGTCATGCTTGTCTCATTTCACCAACATGGTGTCTGTGACACGCGAATAGCTGGCCACACGAGTGGATTTCCATGACGGGCCAAAACAGCAGGTCATTTCTGTGGATAGCTCTAACCAGTGGGGCCTGCCGATCGGAAGCCCGTAGTTTCCCATTAATGTGCTGGCCCTGCCTTTCAGATCTAGTCTCACCGATCTGCCCACACGCTGTGGCGTAATGTGGTGGATATTCGTGGTTAATCCATGGATCCAGGACTGTGGTGCTCCTCGGCAGGCCAGAGGCCATAGGCGATGGATTTCAGGAGTTGCCACTGTCTCACTGCAAATATATTGTACAGTGCGGCTTTAAAGACATTTTATTTATTCTATAGTTCAATTCTTTTATCTTGGCGGCTCGCGCATGCCCGTCTAGACGCGGGAGATTGCTGCGTTGCCAGTTGCACACGACGCACGCGCCAATAGAAGCAGCGCCATAGTATAGCATAGTTCGCAAGCTTACGTTTAGGGGGGAGCGCGCAGTTCATGAAGTAAAGCCACCACGGCCGCATTAACCCTTTCGCTGCTACAAAGACGTGCTCCCTGCATTCCGCGCTGTGCGCGATTTTGTCACTGCAATGCTCGCCTGTGCAGACACATCGTGTTCCGGCTGCTTTGACACACTTATCATTCTATTCCACAAAAACTATTTGGCCCAAAAATTAGATTTTTACACATCTTCTTGACTGATACCTTCTCCCCATAAATGACTTAATTTTGTTTCGATGTTCAACGCAGTTACTATGCAGCATTAAATATAGTAAACCATTGCACGAAATTTTGAAGAGTTTGCAGAGGTAAAAGTCTATAGAGTATACTTTCCGTATGGTCGATTTTAGTTGCCACAATGTTGAGAATGAAATGTGGACAAGATACCTAAATTTCATATAAAATTTACTGTATAACAATATCTCATTTAAGTACCACATAGCTGTCGTATGTAATATTGAGAAATATTCCATCTTTCTCGACTGTAACAAAAGTTTTATTTACACTGAGCATGTTTGGCTTTATTTTAAAGCACTTCAATCAAAAGGAGGTAGACAAAATACATTAAACAAAACTGTGGACTTACAAAAACATTAGTACTTGAATATACCGTCTATCAGTGAAGTGCTCTGAGCTATGTCAAATATAATTTTTGTGTGTGGCACACACAAACATCATTTATTTGCTAAAACACTGATCAGCCAACACAAACGTTGAATAGTGTGTTACTGCAGCACAAAACTGCGATAGGTGACTTGGCAATGGAGGAGACAAAAAACTGTCCACTGAAGATGCTTCAAAAGAGAGAAACACGTCTGGTCTAAATAAGTCGCTTATTACAGCTGCAGAAGAGGAATATATTTCAGTACCATTGGTAAAACTGCGACTGTGGAACAAAAACAAGAAAGAGAACATGAGTACCATTGTGTATGTACCATACCTTTCACTGATTGAAGTGCTTTAAAATAAAGCCAAACGCGTCTGGTGTAAATAAAACTTTTATTACAGTCGCGAAAGACGGAATGCGGGGAGCACGTGTCTGCAGCAGTGGAAAGGTTAATGAAGAGACAAAGCACTTGAAATTTCAAAAAATTGCATTCAACCGAATATAATTCGTGAAGTAAGGCACTTCGATATTGTTTTTAAATAATGCAAATATTATGCACCACACAAGGTTTGAACTTAAAACCTTTCACGTAGAAGCCCAACACCTTAACCGTTACGCTAACGCAGCTTGTCTGAATATAGTACGCCATGAGGGATCTAACACGTCACGCAAAATACTGTTGGTATGACTAAGAATTACTCACGCCTCGTCGAAGTACAATAGGAAATAAACAATTACCGCTGTTCTTTATTGCGTAAAAGCGGTTCGTGAGATTGATACAAACTCCTTTCCTTGCTATCGCCTGAATTAGGAGTCTTATTGCTTGTTTGGTTTAATTAATTAGTAGAATATGATGCAATTGGTATAAAGAATGCTTTTTCCAAACTTTCTATAAAAGAAAGTCTGCTATCAAGGCATTGCTTTTGTTCTATTACTTTATTTATGCCTGAACCTTTCTAAAACTGAAGACACTCGTCCATGCTCTTTACTGCAGTCGAGATCTGGCAACGTCGTTCTCTGTTCATTGGCTGACTGTGTTTTGTGACGTCAGATGCGCAGAACGAACCTAAAATCGGTCGCCAACATAAATGACGCGCACTTTAGTACATTTTGACAGTTCGAGAATAGTTTATATATTAGAAAGTATGTGCGATAAGAAGAAACAAATTGTTGCAGTTGCTGACAGTTGCTGGCAGTTTGTACGCTATATACTTATGTATTTCTTGGAAGAAAAGCACACAATACCACTAAAATAATAGACATAACACAGTGGGAAATAACCGACAATAACGAACATAGTAGAACCAACATTCAATCGGCGGTCACCTATAGTGTTGGTTTACACATCTCTTCCCCACCTTGTAGATTTCTTTCAAGAGGCCTATTTTTTCTGGCGTTATTTCTGAAAGCAGTGAAGGTATTTTAAATCTGTCTTGCGACTGAAACAAAATGCGTATTTTTGGCACCAAATATGTTCGGCTTTATTGAAATAAAATAACATCAGTGGTCTTAATGACCACTTGGCTTGCTTTCTCCATCTAAAGACAGTTCATTACAAAAGATGTTGATGGTAGTACTTAAGACATTTGCTCACACGTTTAGAAACATCAAAGTCCTTACATTTGTTTTATCGACTTATGTCTTTATTTATCCTTGAGATCTCAAAATTTGTCGGGGAAAAATGCTGAAACTTGTATGAAATCAGGGAATTTCACTTGGAGAAACTTGTGGCAATGCTGCTTTAATTCGCAAGCGAGATGATGAAATATTTTTGTGGAATAATAAGGTTCAGTTGTGGGTAATGGACCTACACTTGTTTCTAATGCTGTTTCCATGAATGCTACTGTTATTTTCGAATAGTAACTGATTTTTCACTACATCATAAAATAGTAAATATATTGTGAAGTAGACGTTAGTACTTTTAACTTTTTTAAACGAATGCCCATATGAAGTTGGAGGATGGACATCTGATGTGCTTACATTTGTATGCAATAAATACTTCGTGTCTTTGTGTGGAATTTCCCCAGAAAATTTTTCCATATTCCCTTGAAGAATGGAAGTATGCAAAGTAAGTTAATTTTCTGATGTGTTTATCACCAAAATCAACACTTACACGTATATCAAATGTTACTAAACTCAAGCGCTTGCAAATATCTCTAATATATGATTCCCTATTCAGATTCTTCTTAATATGCATACCCACGAATTTGGACAATCCGTTTTACATATTTCCTTTCCCCCATCTTGTATTTCTATTGATGATGATGTATTTTGCTTTGTATAGGACTGAATGAACTCTCTTTTCCAAGTTAAGTCGTACACCACTTACCTAAAATATTTCTGAATATTTTATTTATTGTTCTTACTGTTACTGCTGCTCTTTGGGCTTGATTATGATGCTTGCATCATCATCAAAGAGCACAAACAAGTTGACTGAGTTCATTGCCCTGAAATCAGGGTTTTGTCGAATAGTTTTTGAGATAAATAACACTGACTTTCTTTGTCAGAGTTGGAAATTATCTCCTTAATCTTCTATTGGTGAATGTGGACACTTCAGTGTCATATCAACAGCACACTATTAAAAATTCCTTCCAATTGGATGCATCGGCACCACATCACATGCTAATAACATGATCTAAGTAAACAAAGGCAAAAAAGTCATCAAAATTGGAGTACCCGTAGTTACATTCTAAGTAGGCTGCCGTCATAGTGCACAGTGCCCTTCGCTCCGAAACTCGAAACCTTTGTATACTGAGACGTGAATAAAACATCAGTCAAAACGTACAATAGTGGTTGAGTAGAAGATATAATTTTGAAACAGTGGAAGTATACACTAAGAATTTAAACATTGTGCTGATTTCAAAAAATTGTGACATTGTGACAGAATGAAGCTGAAGTGAAGAAATGAAATACCAAATAGCAGCAATTAGCCTCCTTAATATTCAGTTTTCATATATCAAATTTCGTTCGCAAATAAACAACTGTGTGCATTACAGAAAAGTAGGCATCAGTGAAATCACTGTGCCTCAAGCTCGACGATATCCACCCCTGAAAGTTCTGGCATTCGCAGTTGGCTGAAAAGTGTGTAGGTCCCACAGTAAAGCACAAAAGTTTCGTTTCAGTTGTGGAAGATTTGTAGACAAATGCTCCCATAGCTTATCGATATTTTGAAGACTGCCCTGTCATATGATTATAAAATGTTAAAAATGTAAAAAGGAAGTTTTGTGTCATGAGTGATTCATTAGCCACAAAAAATTTAATCACTGGTCAATAACAGCGTAGAAGAGTACAAGTATGTCTTCATGTAGCTACCACAGAGAAGGCAACGCTTGTGACATAGTCCTCACCAGAACAGTGAAGTTAACACACACTGCTAACAAATCAAATAAAATACCTTAACACATAAATAAAGTAAATAACGACGTAAGGTGGTAGTTTTAGTTTTATAGATTGCAGTAGATGTTATGTACAAAAACTAAAATTTTATTCTTAAATTCATTAATGTGTTGGAGATTCTATTAACTGATCAAATTAATTGATTACATTTATTAATGTGATGCATGCGCATTCAGCTCGAAGGATTTTCTATTAGCCTGCAATTGGTATGATACTGTAGTGTACTTATTCACTACGACCAAGGTAAGTTGAAAATTTCTGTGTTTTATTGTACACTTTGATAAAATGTAATCACTGTCCAATAAAACTACCATCCTGCATTTTTGTTTACTTTATTAATGTGTTACGGCATTTTACACTCCTGGAAATGGAAAAAAGAACACATTGACACCGGTGTGTCAGACCCACCATACTTGCTCCGGACACTGCGAGAGGGCTGTACAAGCAATGATCACACGCACGGCACAGCGGACACACCAGGAACCGCGGTGTTGGCCGTCGAATGGCGCTAGCTGCGCAGCATTTGTGCACCGCCGCCGTCAGTGTCAGCCAGTTTGCCGTGGCATACGGAGCTCCATCGCAGTCTTTAACACTGGTAACATGCCGCGACAGCGTGGACGTGAACCGTATGTGCAGTTGACGGACTTTGAGCGAGGGCGTATAGTGGGCATGCAGGAGACCGGGTGGACGTACCGCCGAATTGCTCAACACGTGGGGCGTGAGGTCTCCACAGTACATCGATGTTGTCGCCAGTGGTCGGCGGAAGGTGCACGTGCCCGTCGACCTGGGACCGGACCGCAGCGACGCACGGATGCTCGCCAAGACCGTAGGATCCTACGCAGTGCCGTAGGGGACCGCACCGCCACTTCCCAGCAAATTAGGGACACTGTTGCTCCTGGGGTATCGGCGAGGACCATTCGCAACCGTCTCCATGAAGCTGGGCTACGGTCCCGCACACCGTTAGGCCATCTTCCGCTCACGCCCCAACATCGTGCAGCCCGCCTCCAGTGGTGTCGCGACAGGCGTGAATGGAGGGACGAATGGAGACGTGTCGTCTTCAGCGATGAGAGTCGCTTCTGCCTTGGTGCCTATGATGGTCGTATGCGTGTTTGGCGCCGTGCAGGTGAGCGCCACAATCAGGACTGCATACGACCGAGGCACACAGGGCCAACATCCGGCATCATGGTGTGGGGAGCGATCTCCTACACTGGCCGTACACCACTGGTGATCGTCGAGGGGACACTGAATAGTGCACGGTACATCCAAACCGTCATCGAACCCATCGTTCTACCATTCCTAGACTGGCAAGGGAACTTGCTGTTCCAACAGGACAATGCACGTCCGCATGAATCCCGTGCCACCCAACGTGCTCTAGAAGGTGTAAGTCAACTACCCTGGCCAGCAAGATCTCCGGATCTGTCCCCCATTGAGCATGTTTGGGACTGGATGAAGCGTCGTCTCACGCGGTCTGCACGTCCAGCACGAACGCTGGTCCAACTGAGGCGCCAGGTGGAAATGGCATGGCAAGCCGTTCCACAGGACTACATCCAGCATCTCTACGATCGTCTCCATGGGAGAATAGCAGCCTGCATTGCTGCGAAAGGTGGATATACACTGTACTAGTGCCGACATTGTGCATGCTCTGTTGCCTGTGTCTATGTGCCTGTGGTTCTGTCAGTGTGATCATGTGATGTATCTGACCCCAGGAATGTGTCAATAAAGTTTCCCCTTCCTGGGACAATGAATTCACGGTGTTCTTATTTCAATTTCCAGGAGTGTATTTGATTTGTTGCAGTTTATGTGAACTTCACAGCGTGAGTAACGTACCGTAAAATGAATTAATTGAAAGCTAAAAATCCAATTCAGATACTCATTATTTCGTTCTATAGCGTGTATGTCGAACATTCCGTAGATAAAGAAACATTGTAAAACTACTACTGTTCTTGGTATATACCAGCAACTTTGATTTGTATTGTAGGAATAACAAACAGCCACATACACCTAACTTTCAAGACGATAACATTAGCGTCCAAGACGAAACTTGTATGCAGTCATTCTTCTTATACCACCATCCACATCGCGAACGTGTGTCAATCTTAAAAACAGTAGAGCCGGAATGTGGTAATTTTCTGAGTGCAGGTATACATCGAATTTTTCATTCCTGTTGCACATCGATCAAGTCGCACATCTATGTCGGTATATGCTTTTGTAACCACAAATATGGTCACTTGTGTTCTCGACCTTATTGGAAGTCCAGTTCGACTTTAACGAATCGTATTATACCCAGATGAGGTTTCATTGGACCCTACTAGTGTCAAATACCAAAAGAGTCAAAGACCCATTAAGTTTTTACCAATGAGGAGAAGGCAGGTGTTTCTTATTACAGCTTCAGTGCCTTCACTGCTTTGTAATTCCTAAATTTCTTTGTCAATAACTAAAATGACACCTTGCAATGACTGTCTACTATGGGAAGCTTACGAGATGTACTAATGCACCACCTTCGACGCGATAGCACACCATTTCCTTTATGAACTGCAGTTTATGTAAGAAAGTGAGCGTATGGAACAGAATTTAATAGGCCGGGGGCAATCGTCAGTAGTCAAAGGACCGAATCAGGTGGTACAAATTTATAATTCAGAGCCCAGTGTCCTAGCGATGTGCGTCTTGATTCTGGAAGCGGCATGAATACATAATTACAATCTCACCTAAATATTAATTTCGTGGCAGGTATTAAGAGCATTTATAGAGTGAAAAAGGTAGCCGAATATTGTGACGGTACCTAGTAAAAATTTGATAGGGGAAACTAGTAGCTTATCCTAGTCAATTACGTTTTATTCGTGAGGAGTTTTCTTATCATACAATCGAAGGGTGGGCATCCGGCCTTCTCTCCCAGCTCCCATGCTCCCTCCATTTTAACTCTTCGTCATTCTTTCTTAGCATTTTGTTTGCCTTGGTGTTCGTCTTTTCTCTACGTGTGTTCATCTCCCTTTGTCTTTTAGACTGAAGCTTTTACTGATTTTCAGAGTGGCTGGCTCATCCTTCTTTATTCTTGTGATCAGCCAGCCCAGACCATCTGCTATATGATTTTAATGCCTTCCTATACTTTTCCTTTCAGTGTACGTTTTCGCCTTTTGGTTCGCTTCATTCGTTTTCTCTTTCGGTGTGGTTCCCCGTTAGTTTTACGCCCTTTTACTTTCCAAAAATCCTTTTGGGAATTGTTTTACAATGACACTTGTTTGCATGAGGAAAAAGGGACTGCTGACCTGCAGTTTGGTCGCTTTATATCCCAAACCAGCCAACCAACAAATGCAGCAACAGATTAGCAGAATAATAAATGATACACAAACGAACCAGGTCCATTAGCGATAAAACCTTTCTTGTAAGTTATTTGTATGATATATTTAATGGGACGGAAACGAAGGTGTGTGAAAGAAATTGATGACGAAATGCACATTGGGCTGTGCCAAAGCGACTCTGGTTATGCCTAGCGAACCAAGAAACCGAATATGTAATGCACAATTTTTTTTTCTTCTTAAGGCTTTGTACTGATCGGCAATGAAACAATGGTAAACGGGTCGCGATCAAGACCCCACAGTCCCGAGAGTGGTCTGTGGTGAGCAGTGGACAAACTAAATAGCGACCATTGTGGTAGCAAACTTAATCGTGAAATATGCTCTTACTTGGCCTTCTACGACTTGTTCTATAGTTAAAATAAAATATGATGGGTCCTATGGTTTACAAAAATAACTAAATTCTGTTGTGTGCGGTTCGGAAAGCGAAAGATAAACGGAACACCACCATCTTTCAACCTTCTGAAATTTACATAGTTCGCATGGAAAAACCTTCCCTCTAAACATTCCGAACATAAAAAAATGGCTCCTGACAGCATTTAACTGTTTTCTATCATCCGTGGTTTTGAAACGGGTTTAGTATATTATCTCGTCGTAGACACAATTTTCAGGCACATTAATTAACATACAAACATCTAAAAGTATCCACGACCCTATGAAAGGTATTATTGTTCGTTTCATCGAATTTATTTGTGCAATTATACTCTTCATCAGCATAAATTGGAATGTATACGTGGTACAGTTATGATCAACAAACTCAGTACATGTCCCCCTATAAATACACAATGTTCGATCTGTGTCCTTAAAAGCCACAATACACTTCTGCTTAACAAACCCTTACCACAACAGCGGCGTCCAGGCGAGGGTTCAAAACATCCCGCGACTGCAGCATTCTCGGGGGTATAGTTATTTTTACAAGGTCTTTGGTCGCGATATTGTTACAAACAATCCGACCTTGGATTGTGTGGTGTTCCATACTTCGAATTGCATCATCCAAAAAGATTACGCGTCGGCTACCAAAGTCAAACCACTGGCCGTCCTTCATTACACTCTTGGTCGTGGCTTCCAACACAACACCCTGCCGCATTTTCACAAATTACTGAATGTTCTTTGCTGCGCGAAATATTACAGTTCCTTTGTAGTGAGAACGTCGGAGCAATGTTGTGAGGAGAAACCTGTGGACCAAAGTCCCTCTATTTTAAATGAGAGGTGTAAAGAGGGTTGCACTTTAGTGCGAGAAAAGCCTCACACAACTCTTATTTTTGCGACATTTAAACACATGTCTCTGTTTCAGTCCTTCATTTGTATCATCGGAGACATGAAATGTAAATCACACACATTTCTTATCATTTCTTCAGTATGACTGAATAGGAATACTGAGGCCAGAAATGCTGAAAACCTTTTATTACTATCGGTTTGCCACCATTCAAAAGGCCAACAAGAATCGCATCATCTCTTCTGCGTGTTGCAGTGTGAGAACGATGGGCAACTGCTGCGGTGTGTTTCCTCCGCAGAGAAATAGTGTCGGTAACTGGTTGGAAACACGCGTGTACGCTAGCCTCGCATGTCTGCTGCAAATGCAGATTTAAACAGCGCTGTAAACGCGGGCAACTGCCCGGAATGTCACATCGGGCAGTGAAAGCATTCTGTTGTTCTCTTGTGATGGCATTCGATGTCACTGCTGAATAACACAACAGCTAGGTGAGTGGTTGTATTTTGGGAGGAGTTTCGTGGGAGTTCAGAAAGAGTTCGACACGCGAGCGTCCGTCCTGCAGCTGTCCACAACCTCGATTAATCGATAATGAGCTGTACAATAGATAGCCCCTGCCGGAAGCTTTACTTGATCCCTACAAATTATGTGCCTGCTCACCAGTCAGCTGTAATAATTAAGCCACTCCTTTTGGTACCACGAAATATGTGTATTTCAAGAAGCAGCCGTCAATTTATTGACCAGAATGGGCACGAAATAGTTACTCCGAATGATATCCGTGACCACGGTATGGAATGAAACACTGCCGCCGTAGTGTTTAGACATAGGTTCTGTTAGCGAATACTTAGAGTTACCAAAGAAAGCATTCTCTTAAAAGAGCCATGTATACGAGTATTTTCTTAATATCTTCAATGAAAAGATCATTCAGAATATTGTTGAGCAAACAAACGTGTACTTATCCTAAGAGGAATACAATTTTCTTTACAACCTGGAAGCAGGTGCAGCAACGAAAAACTAATTGCTTACATTAATTGGTTCAAATGGCTCTGAGCACTATGCGACTTAACTTCTGAGGTCATCAGTCGCCTAGAAGTAGAACTAATTAAACCTAACTAAGGACATCACACACATCCATGCCCGAGGCAGGATTCGAACCTGCGACCGTAACGGTCGCTCGGCTCCAGACTGTAGCGCCTAGAACAGCACGGCCACTCCGGCCGGCGTCCATTAATTCCTGAAGTTAAGACATTAATTGGGGTGCTCATTACTTTTACGTGTTGAATCAGTCTTTAATTTGATGACTTTAAAAAGTTTCAAAAATATTGAATTAAAACTTCGTCTTAAGGGTAATTTAAAGGCAGTGGGGAAATTTGCTCCTGGGTAGGATAATTTACACAGGGTGTTCGGAAATTTCCGTCACAAACTTCTAGAACTTGAAGGGGGCCGTGAGTATACAATATGTTGAATACGAACCCATGTCCGGAAACGTCATGCATTGACGTTACAGGGGGTTATAGGTGCCAGTGCCTGTAAATGTTTGTATATACAAGGTGATTCCGTGAGGATGTTGCAGACTTTCAAGGATGGTGACGAAGGATACATGTATCAATTTGAGGTAAGGATCCCTGTACCAGAGACGAAAGCTATAAGCGAAAACTGTTCTGATACCTCTGACTGGAATACATGTACTGGTACCGTTGTTGCTAAGATGTAGGGTAGGCAACTTGCAGAGATGGTGGTATGGACCAAAACGAGAAAAAATATCTAGCAAACGTTGGCTGTAAAATGCATGTTTGAGGAGCTATGAGCACTTGGTCTTCTTTGCTGGTGCAAAACAAATTTCCTCTATTGAACATGGGCTCATACCACTTAAGTTATGCATTTTATAGCCCATGTTTACTGCATATTCTTTCTTGTTTTGGTCCATACTACAACCTCTGAAACTTGCATAATCTACATTCTTGGCAACAGCAGTATCAGTACATGTATTCCACTATCAGAGGTATCTGAATGATTTTCGGTTGAAAGTTTCGACTTTTACGTTTCTGAACCAGGGACCCTTACTTCAGATTGACGCATTTATCAGTCTCCGTCTTCTTTGAAAATTTGTAACATCGTCACGGAATCACCCTGTACACACATGTAGTTAGAGCCACAGGTGCCTATAAACTCTGACGCTCTGTAGCGTCAGTGGATGGCGTTCCCGGACACGGGCTCCTGTTCATAATATTACGTACGCACTCCCATCACACGTCCTAGAAGTTCGTAACGGGAATTTCTGAATACCGTGTATAAAGTGAGGTCACTAATAGATAACTCAAATACTAATT
This sequence comes from Schistocerca americana, assembly GCF_021461395.2. NCBI lineage: Eukaryota > Metazoa > Arthropoda > Insecta > Orthoptera > Acrididae > Schistocerca > Schistocerca americana. The sequence goes on along the minus strand of NC_060123.1, from coordinate 205,201,818 downwards.
TCTTAGAGGTATATAATCACTCAGTCAGGTTATCTATTGATTAATCTATGATACTTTTCAAGGGAAGATCGAGTGTAAGACAATTCACGCCTATGAAGCAAATAAAATCAGGATTAAAGCTTCGTTGCCTGGCTGATATTTCAGGAAAGGAGAAGACAATAATGCCAACATCCCACTTCGTAACAGGGTTGCACATACATTGCACTCACCTTTAAAGAACAGAAATTGTGTTGCTGCATTTAACTTCACACTGCCTAATGAAAACATTTCTGCATAATGGAATACATTTTCTAGGTACTGTCAGAATCAAGAGAACAGGCCTTCCAGAAATGCTCGAGAAAAACTACAAACTTCCATGAAGTGCGTTCAAGGCACAGATCAAAGATTCGGTCACGGCCATAGAGAAGCAAGATACAAGGACAGTAACGGTTATGTTCACAGCAACATCTACACGAAGCGTATGTTTCCGGAAATGAAGCGATAGTTCCTCGTGGAGAATAGTTTATCCTAGTGCCGTAGATTGGTGCAACAGTGTAATGAGCGGCGTGGAAGCGAGAACAGTCAATATTTCGTTTACAGTCAGCAAGAGAATACTCTCAGGATTCTCATCAAGAAAGCCGCGTCGTCGTCCGTCTGAAAAAAGAAAAGAAAAAAAAAATGACGGCATTGGCGTTAATGACGAAGTAAGACATTCAAATATGGGTCAACACCCGGCAAAGAAAATTGTGAAGTACAAATTTTATCGTTTACACACTAACAGGAAAAGAACAAGCCCAATTTGCTCAAACTGTGTGTAGATCCATCTTTCAGATTTCCATAACTTCCAGTAATTAGAATTTTTATAATACAACAGTCCTAGTCACTTAAAGATGTTTATTTACGAGTAACTGCTTACTCTGTGAAGAGAGTAACATGAATGTATTTAGAGGAACGTAAATTACAAGCACAAAAGAAACATAGCATGACAACAAATACGTGAGAGAAAGAATACTATACCCATGGGGGGTTTCTGAAGCTGGTGAGGAGCAGGCACCATTCGAGTGGCATATAACCAGTGCTGTAAGACATGCAATTTACATCGCTTAAATAGCAGAAGCTCCACGGACCGTCTCCAGCATAACAGCATTGTCAGCCAACGGGCGTGAAATACATTAAGTAAAGCCTAAATACAATTATTTTCGTGGAATATTTACATGTAGGCCATGGGTATATCGAAAATACAAATAAACTTGATCAAACCATAAAATAAGAAGTTGCAAGAAAACAATATTAAGGTATAAAACAGTAGTGACCTTTTGTAGAGATGAGTGAACAGCATATATCAGGTATAGGTGGCGAGAAAAACATTACCTATGATCATGCTTATCGATGAAGATATATTCCTACTCTCAATATTGTGTACAACATTAGATGTGAGGTATTAACTAACCCCAGAGTTTACAATTATATTTAAAACATTAAAGAATCTAAATGGAATAATACGGAAATAAATTTAATTAACCTTTGACATTAACATCAAATGTCAAGAATGTTATCTTAAACATACAAGGTAACGATGATCATGAAAATGGGTCTCCAGTACACAAATATCAATGTGTCCTCATTATACACCAATTGCTAACGTGCTATCATGTCATGGTTTAACCAAATGTAAAACCATGATTTGTAAATTGAAAACAAACAGTTTTACGTCAAATACAAAAGGAGTGAACTAGTCTTCTTGTCACAAAAAATATTCCTGAATTTACAGTGCCCTCAGCACTAAACGTGTGCCTACAGTAGTTAACTAAAGGTATTTAAACATTCCAATTAGTATTCAGAGAATAAATAATCATTGACTTGAATAACTATTGTAGTTACTTACAGCACAAAAATGCCAATATGCAATAATGAAAGAGGCCTATAACTGAACCCATACTTTGACTTTGCAAAGTTGTTTATTTAAAAACGATGTCATTCTCGTGGTACAAAAAGTGGTTAGTAATTAAAGTGACTAGGACGTTCGCTGTTAAAAATACCATCAAATAATAAAATACCAAATCTTTCCAATAGAAACAAGATAAAATGTTTCAAAAAATTTTACATGCAGTGCCTAATTAGGTACATGCAAATTTTAAAATGTTTGGAGGAATTAGGACCAAGACTATGAAATTAACTACTAGGATTGATTTTGTGAGCAGCAGCTCACAAATAATGTTCCGAAATACGCTGAGTTTCAAATCTAAGTTTCCTGTTATTTATTCTGTTCAACCAAAGGTAGAGGTATTTTGGATTAAGTCTGAAATTAGAAATGCTTTCAAAGAAAAACAAGGTTTGAACCATAAAATTTATGAATTACATCTTTTATTAAGCAATCTACTTTCACCCCTAGTATTTTCTAAACTACTTTCTCTGGTAGATGAAAAGATTAACTTTAGATGCGAAGTAATTAAGGGCAAACACCAAACGAAAATAGATCAGTTAATTTTTCAGCAGCACGAAATTGTTCCTGAATGCACAAATGATATACGTAAGGTCTTCTCAAGGATTTCAAACATCATGAACATTCAGTTTACATCAGTTGAAAATGCATTACTGATTAAGGGTTTGAAATATAACATAAAGGGAATTTTTTTCACGTTTTCGGATTTTTATCTGATTATAAAATTTGCAATTTCCCGAATAAAATGATATATATCACTTATAAACTCATAAGGGAAGTATTTTATTTTATTTCTTAAATATAATCTACAACAGCTGAACATGTTAAAATTTTTACGTACATTACTTCAAGATCTAACATAATCGGTAATTTTTGTATATAAAACGCTGTCGATTGCTATGTTATCAGGGTTAACAGTGTTGGTCATGTCCAGAAATGATGGCCACCAGGTTGAGGAAGTTGAAACAAAGTTTGAGAGACAAGAATCTTTCTGATGGTAAAACCATAAGAGGCAGGCTGGCAGACAAAATGATTGATGAACTACAGCAGTATTATGGGATGGCCATTAGAAATAATACTGAGGATTTGTTGAAAATGAAGCTGGCAGTGTGGGCAACCTTCTTCTACATACAGACTGTCGCCTGATGAAAAACCAGTACACCATCCCTCTTGGACCACATTCATGGTGCAATTACCGCAATGCCCAGTACTCAAACAGTTTATACAGCCATAATCATTCGATCCCAGCAGCAGTCATGGGTACCATAAAACCTATTTAAGAGACCTGCCAAAGCCTGAATTACCGAAGAAATGTCTGAATGATCAGACTCAAAATCTCAATGAGTCGTTCAATAATCTTATATGGACTCGCTTATCAAAAAATGTTTTTGTTGGAATGAAGACACTAAAGTGGGGGGTCAGGTATGGTGTTATTGCTTTTAACGACGGCACCATTAGTAGGGTGAAAGTGCTACAGTATAGGGTAATCAATCCTGGTGCTTCAGAGAACTTTAACGGATGGACAAGGTTTGCATTGATAAGGCAGACTATGCAGCACAGTTGGCCACTAATGAGACCAGAAAAAAGAAAAGAAGAAAAAACTTGGAAAAAGATCAAGAAGATGATATACAGTATGGTGTAGGGTACTTCTGAGTGACTGAAAATAAAAAATTAAGCACATATTGAGTTGCAGTTCCTGAAAATTTACATTTTCTGTCGCATTTTTCCCTAAATCTCAGAAACCAATTCGAGTAGAGTATTCAAATTTTCAGGTACTAAAACAAGAACATAATGTTATGCATAATTAACATTATTTTGGATAACGTACAAAAAGTACACAAAAGTTTAACTGTGTAATTAAAAAATTTTATTTCCAAAAGCAGTGGCTAAAATGCAATTATTGTTGTTCAGTAGACTCAGAACATACAGTTTAATGTCTTGTAAAAGTTTCATGACAATGGTTACAGTGGTTCCTGAAATACAGGGAAGCCAATTCACTAAATTTAACATTGTCAGGATAGGTCATTCCAAGTCTCTTTACAATGGAAATGTTAAACTTCTTATTACTAACATCAAATTTGCTACAAAATATCCTAAATGCAATAAATCAAAGATGTACAAAACAGCTAAAAAAACCAAAAATTTTATTTTAAAACACAGAAATAAAAATAAATATACAAATAACCATGAAGCTAGAGTTGTTCAAACCATAACGACAGATTAATTTAAAATCAAGCAGTTATCATAAAATCTGATAAAGGAAATTCCTTTATTGTTATAAATGAAAGGGTTTACATCTCTAAAACCCTAGAACTTTTCAATGAAAATGGTATTATAGAAATTGTTAAGGATCCAACACCTAAATTTTATGCTAATCAAAGAAACTAAATGATGATGATAACTTCTTTTTACCAATTGAAAAGGCCTCTCTTAAAGTCTTGAATGCTCAGTTACCAAAGTTGAGATCACAAATTAAACTACATAAGTCACATATGCCAGTCTGTCCTATAGTAAAGAATAAAAGTTGTCCTGTTTCCAAACTGAAAGAAGTTTTCATGTTTTCGAAGAAAATTACATTATCAGCAGTACTTTACTCTTAATTTTCCAGATGGTGCTAGGTTTGCATCACTTGATATCACCAACATTTATACTAATATATCAGTTGTTATGATATTGGTATCATAAAAGCTAATTTGATTAGGCACAAAATGATGGATCAAGGAGAAATTTCTTAGTTTATTGAACGAGTTGTGACCTCACTTGCCTTCAATTCATTTTCATTTATTGGAAAAATATATTTTCAGTGAGATGACGTTATGATGGGGCATTCCTTAGCAGGTATTGTTGCAGACATATTCGTACAGTCATAGAAACACAGTTCTTTAAAAATAATCCAGACATAAATGGAAAGGTAACTTGTTGTCATAGATACATCAGTGGCACTCTTATATAATGGATCTAGAGATGAAATAGATTCATCAACTACTATGTTAAATAATATGCATCAAAAACTTCTGTCCACAGTTGGACATGAAACCGAAAAGAGTGTCATTTTCCTAGATATTACAATTGCCAATCACAATGACAAACTTAAATTTGCAATATACAGGAAGCCTACAACCACCAATGTGGTTATTAATGGTAATTCATGCCCTCCCCTGAAATATAACTGCATTCTTACAGACTACACTTCACAGAATTTTGAAACTGCCATTAGAACCAGAAATGATTCAGAAAGAGATTAATATTCTTAAGCAGATAGCCAAAGCCAATATTTATAAAGCTGAAGACATTGATTGGTTATTCAGAAAGTTTCAAATATCATATCAGGATTTCCTTCCATCTAATTATAAAACTACTAAAATAATATACTTACATAGCATATCTGATAAAACAAATAGATTATTTAAGAATATGGAATAAACTATACCTTTCACAACTGACAAGGCCTTGTGGTATAAACTTAGACACACCATTGATAACCATCACAATAAATATACAAACTCTGGGCTCTATAAAATAATCTCTGACAAATGTGACAACATTTATGTTAGACAACCACTATTTTCAAATTAGATTCCGTAAACATACTTCAGTGTTCGCAAGCAGTAAATCTGTCTTTGGTCAACATATCATACAAAGCGATAATTCAGTATCTACTTCAAGTAACCTAACCGTGTTTCATTATGCCCCCAAGGGCCCTTGGGTTAGCACATTAGAAGAATTAGAAATTTATGTTCATTACAAAGTGAAGAGTTAGATTTCAGAGGAAAGTTCTTTTTCAGTATCTTTGCAGATATGCTATGGGATTTCTTGTTCATTTGTTTTATTCGTTTATAGGTTTGCTAACTTATTATGACAAAAGTTTCCTCTGAATACATTCTTGTTTTATTTGATGGTGTTTTAAAAATCGAACATCCTACCACAACAATGACATAATTTTATTAAAAAAACATTCCTAAGTCAAGGTATAGGTTCAGTAATTTTATTATTGCATATTCGCGGTTTAGTGCGCTAGCTAATTACAGGGATGATCCAAGTGAAAGTTTTAATGACTGACCAATGCATCTTTATTCTCTGAATACTGACTGGGATATTAATTACCTTTAAGTTACTAATGTTAGCACATATTTCGTGCTGAGGTCACTGTATATTCAGGAATATTTATTTTGGCAAAATGACTAGTTCATTCCTTTTATATTTACATAGCACTATTTATTTTCATTTTACCAATCGTGCTATATCACTTGCTTAAACCAAAATGTAATAGCATGTCACCAATTACAGTAATTTGAATATATTCATGTTTTTGTTCTTACCAACGTATCAGTGATGTATTTTCCTAATCATCGTTAAGTTCCCAATGTGGACATTTGATGTTAATGTCAAGGTTTTATTTCAGTTTATTTTTGTATTGTTCCACTGATGTTCTAAAATGCTTTAAACGTAATTGCAAACTCTGAGGATAGTTGATGCCACACATCCAACGTTGCACATAATATTCGTCATTTGTATTTGCAGTTCCTTGTATTTACTGTATTTGCAGTTTAAATTGTAGGATGTGAGGTCCGCCAGTTATGCAAAAAACCTTTTTTTTCAAGTAACCAAAAATGTTTCAGCATCATCAGTGTGTTTCCATTTTTTTAAGCTGTAATGTGAACATTTTTACTAAATGATTACAAAATTATGTGGATATTTAGTTGAAACAATAGTTCGTTTCTTTTTGTTAATACCTTTACACTTCGTGTGCATGATTTTTCAGGACCACTTGTGTGCTATCAATTTACTTTTAAAGTACCCATAATGGAGCACTTTCTTCACTGTGCTCCCTTTTTGTAATAAACATACACCCTACGATAACAGAACTGTGTCGCAGAGTCTGTTTCAAATGGTTCAAATGGCTCTGAGCACTATGGGACTTAACATATGAGGTCATCAGTGCCCTAGAACTTAGAACTACTTAAACCTAAGGACATCACACACATCCATGACCGAGGCAGGATTCGAACCTGCGACCGTAGTGGTCGCGCGGTTCCAGACTGAAGCACCTAGAACCGCTCAGCCACACCGGCCGGCCGCAGAGTCTGCCCTTAGCTGCAATTGCAAATCTGCAAATCGTGTTTAACGTGGGCATCAGCTTTGTAGTAGGAAGTGGTGCTCCCCCATTTCTTTCTTAAAGCAGTTTCAGTTTTTTGAGTCTTAGTTGATATTGAACGAATATATCCAAGCTTAACCAATTACATATACTAAAAGATCTTGTGCTATAAGAATTTATGGTTTGTAGACATTACTAACGTGCAAGTAAATCAGGTACAGTTATATTACTCACTAAAAAGTCAATATTCCTAGTTTTAATGAACTACATTGATATAACTATGTGTGCTGAAGGAGCGGCGTAGGTAAGCCCGAATCTACTTAATTATGCTGTAAAGTTGTAGGAGTGGTGACCAGGAGGTAGAAGACTAACAGGAGAACCGCACGCGATGACTTGCAAAGGAAAGAAGGATTTCCTAAGCAGTTGTCTGAGGGCAGAGATCCACGTGAATTTCTGTTGCTTGAAGAACGTTTTGAAATCATTGATATGGCTGTCCAAGGGCTGAGATATCGAATACGTGACCAACCTGATACGAAGAAACAGATTTCCTTGGAAAATGGTCACACTGTAGAAAAAAGGACATGATGGGGAGCTCCATACCCGATAATCGATGAGTAATCTTTGAAAACACAACTTGAGCTGTTTCATCTACGATACAACTTACAATGCCTGAAAGACATAAATGATGTCAGGGTTTTCATTAAAAAAGAAGTTAGAGAACTATTCTCTACGACAGCTGAAGAACTATCGGTTTTCGACAGTGACACAGCAGAGATGGCGCAGCAGACCCTCAATCACGTAGCAGTTTGCAGTATGCACAAGTTGCTGTTGGATAAAATAGACTTAAGAAGTGTTGTTAGAATATTTATATCCATTTTTGATAAAAACAGAGAAACTTACTGCTGTGTGCACAAGTTGCTGCTGTATCAAATAAACTTAAGAAGTTTGCTAGAATATTTATATCCAGTTTCGATAAAAAAGCAGAAACTTTGGATTGTTATAGGACCAACTTTGTAAGATTATTGTACCCTATGTTCTTGACATAGTATTTTAATACTGTTTCTGACTTTTCAGTTCCTATCACTTTTATTCCTATCTTTCATAAGTTTCCATTTGTCTTTTTAAATGTTTTCTTAATGCTTGATAAGTAAACTATATAAAATCTGGCATGTAAAACTCTATTTATTTACATTTTTCATCAAAATCAAGCAGAATTTACTTTGTAAAGCTATTCATTTTGAAATAGTTTTTGCAGGTGTTTAGGACATAATACGTACGAGTACCAGACACATTTCATAAATAATGCACAGGCTGGTATTACAGTGGAATATTTGAGGCAACAACAATGATAATTACGTCAGATGTAATTGGGAGCTTGGGAAAGTAGCATGTGTTTTTATTTTTTTCGCTGTGTACTCTATCATAAAATAGGTGAGAGGTAGAAATGGACCCTGCAGGGGTCTCAGGTACTGTGACTGTTGAAGACCAGAGATCTTACATTAAGATCGATACTTCACACGACAAAAATCCGACAGTCGTCCACTGTGCATATCGGAAAGTGAAGTTGGTCGTGAGTTTACAGTGGACTGTCGTGCAGTTTTATGTTGTATTAATCGCTTTAGTGGTGGTCGTATCAGCATAGACAACAATCCAAGACCTGGAAGGCCAAAAGCGTCTACAGATGAACGAGGTGTGTAACTTGTGGCAGATACTGCTGAAGGAGATTGCAATGCGACTTGTGAGGAACTCTCTGAAGCCACGGGAATTCCCCCAGCGTTAGAGTTCCGTTTTCTGACAAACGATCTGAAGAAGAAAAAATATTCTGCAAGGTTGGTCCCAAATTGTTTGAGTGCTGAAGAAAGGCAGAAATGCCTGCGCACAGCAACCTTAATCAAACAACGATTCGATCTCGAAGGTCAATGATTCATATGCCGAATTGTTGCTATTGATGAAACATGGATTATAGCCTTTGAACCGGAGATCAAATAACAGCCAGTGAGTGGAGAGCTGCAGATTCTTCACGTCCAAGAAAATTTCCATATACTCAATCAAAGCTCAAGCAAATGATTACTTTTTCTTATGGTCATCAAGGAATAATCACGACAGATAGTGTCCCACGTGGAACAAGTGTCACAACAATGTACTGTCGTAACTTCAAGAAAAACCAGCGCAGAAAACTGCACACAACCCGACCTCAGTTTCTTGAAACTGGGCCACTCATTCTTCACGACATTGCTCACCTGATATATCGGCAATGTAGTAGCCCAAAAACTGCGCGAATAGGGGTGGGAATTGTTGCTGCGTTTTCCCTACGACCATTACATAAGTCCATCAGACTTCAGCTTGTTCCCGAAGTTGAAAAAACCTATGTGTGGAATTCGTTATCTTTCTCTGGAAGAGCTTTCTACCATCGTTACCTGAGCCATTTGAAGGTTGAACAGAAGTGGCGTCCTGAATGAAATATTAGCGCTTCCGAGAAGTTAAGATTCAATCAAAAAGAAGCAGCTAGACGATGCTGAAGGACTGTAAAGAGATACTGAAAAAGAAATATAAGTAAAAATATACTGTGCATAATTTATGATATGTCTTCCCTAATAATCATACAAACACTGTTGATAAATTTAAATATTAATTTTATACAACTTTTTTTATACTCGGTAAATACGTTTCACACAAGGCTTAAACTGACGAACTTTAGGATTTAAAGGCCATTGAAATATATGGTTTCTGGCATCCAGAATTCTCCAAAAAGTGGATTTAGATCCTTTTTTCAACTTTTTTCAAAGAGATCTCCCGTTTAGTCCCCATGTGATCTACGAGGTGCGGCTAGAAAAAAACCGGACTGATGCTGGAAAAAAACATTTATTTACAATTATTTACAATTTCATGTTATCTCCTTCAATGTACTCTCCTCCTCGGTCTCTACACCGCTCCATACGAATTTTCCACTGTTCATAGCAATGCTGCAGATCATTTTCGGTAAGTCCATACATTACTTCCGTCGCTTTTTCTTTTACTGCTTCAACAGTCTCAAATCTAGTTCCTTTCAAAGCTGACTTGACTTTAGGGAAAAGAAAAAAGTCACAGGGGGCCAAATCAGGAGAGTAGGGTGGATGATCTAAGATGGGAATGTTGTGTTTTGCCAAAAACTTCTTCACTGAAAACGCACTGTGAGCTGGGGCATTGTCTTGGTGAAGGATCCATGACTTTTTTCTCCACAAATCGTTCCGTTTTCTCCGTACTCGCTCACGTAGGGTAGCCAGGACGCTAATGTAGTAATGCTGATTCACTGTTTGTCCCTCTGGTACCCAATCAATGTGCACAATCCCTTTGATGTCAAAAAAAAAACAATCATCATTGCCTTGAATTTCGATTTTGACATTCGTGCTTTTTTTTGTCGTGGAGAACCAGGAGTTTTCCAATGCATCGATTGGCGTTTAGTTTCAGGATCGTAAGTAAAAAACCACGATTCATCGCAAGTAATAACATTTTGTAAGAAGGTGGGATCACTTTCAATGTTTTCCAGGATGTCAGAACAAATCTTTCTTCGGCGTTCCTTCTGTTCAATTGTGAGACACTTTGGAACCATTTTTGAACACACTTTGTTCATGTTGAAACTTTCAGGAAGAATCTGCCTAACACTTTCCTTATCAACTCCTGTTAACTCAGACACTGCTCTGATTGTTAAACGGCGATCTTGTCGAACAAGTTTACCGATTTTTTCAATGTTTGCATCTGTTTTTGCTGACAATGGTCTGCCAGTGCGAGTGTCATCACTGGTGTCTTCGCGGCCATCTTTAAATCGTTTAAACCATTCAAACACTTGTGTTCGCGATAAACAATCATCGCCGTACACTTGTTGTAACATTACAAACGTTTCACTTGCAGATTTTCCTAGTTTGAAACAAAATTTGATGTTAACACGCTGTTCTTTCTGTACACTCAACATTTTCCGACGCACAGACAAAACGTCAACTACTTAAAACAGACGCCACGGGCAGACTGAGTGCAGGAGGCAGATGAAACTCGAGCAGTAGGCGGAGCGAGAGTCACGTGACAGGCCACGCGACTTTCAGCCTTATTGCATTCGTTTTATTGTTTCACCAGTACTAGTCCGGTTTTTTTCTAGCCACACCTCGTATATCTATTGAGTCCCCACGCCTCTCGTCTCACATTCACTGAAACTACTGCGGTGTCAAAAAAGGAAAAAGTAAAAAGGACAGGATGGATGCAGCACGCAGGACGGCTAATTCAATCTGTAATAGGACACAACAAAATAATCGCTAATTTGTTGGCAATAGATAAAAATAGCTTACTTTGCCTATTTTCAAAAGTTTTTGAAAAATAAAGTTCCACAGTGGTCATCTCAATTAGAAGGGGCGATTTTAACAAAATGGGGAAGCAATGTAAATGTATGAAATGAAGCAGAACTTAGCTTAGAAGATATAGAAAAAATAGAATACGAGATGGAGGCAATGGCTGGAAAGGAAAAAGAAAGAAAAGTCCTTTCACACAACATCATAGACATGTCAGCGGCAAGCTTTACAAACTAGGCGAAAATTATAGGAATTAACAGCCTCCGACGATATTTAAATTACAAAGGCGGCGATAACAAACAATAGCAGTTAAATATGAATTTTTATTTCCTTGACAAACAAAAGAAACCAAGTCTACCTTCTTCAAGAACGTACTCGAGTCCGTCTAATGATACTTAATTATTCCTCTCGAATGCTCATGTTTGTTGTCAGACGGAGTTTCTCTAAAAACCCGATTCACTGACTGAGACCATTTGAGACAAGAAATTTTCTGATTTCACTGACTGAATTACAACATCATTCAGCAATATGCCTCATGTTGAGACGTATTTCCTAACCGTTACGTCTTCAGTCCTCATCTATGTAGCTCAATAACTCAGAAAAACTTGCCGGAAGAATTGCAGATGCGCCTACCAGTGACATTTTCACGTTACACCTGCCACAGTATTAGTTACGTGATGCTCACTCGCAATCAAAAGCGGCAACGAAAGAACGACCTTTCCTCATTCAACGAGTACAGGTGTAATGGCGAATGAAGCTATACGTACCCCATTTGATGAAATAAAATTATGCCGGTAAGGTACAAACGAAATTGGTAACGGGTCCAGTGCTTGGTCTCTTACTAAAGGGTGACAAAAATCCACGCTGGGCGGAAATGCAGTAAATTGTAAGCTTAGAATCTGACAGCCGCATCGCTGTTATGAAAGGTAACAAATGCCCCTATTAATACTCATTAGCATCTGATCATTATTGATAGGCAAACACGATGCCTCAGTATTATAAAATACATATTAAGTGGCATTAAGTAGTTTGATGGCAATATTCGTCATTGTCATTTAATTAGCTCTCAGAAAGTAACAGAGTTTCGTGTTAATTACGATCAATGTTAAGGAATCTATCAAAAGTCGAGAGTTCTGTACATATTTAGAAGAAAACAGAAATGAGGAGAGAAATACATACCTTCTGCTGTGACGTATATTCTTTGTATTTCTCTTTTTCGAAGCCGCTTCATCAAGTGAATTTACAGTGGAAGCAAAATTTTGGTTGAAAATTCACTTACAATGACAACATAAGTATGGCATATCTGCACCTATGATTATTAAGAATGGTAGGCAGTTAAATTCAAGGAGTGACAGCAGAGTATGTCATGTATTTGTGGCGCAAAACTTGTAACAACGTTTGACAGTACGCCTACTTCAGTAATGTTTCGCATTATAATTTTAGGATTGCTTTTTCAGTTAACGCGGACTGTGCTTAACCAACAGTTGGCAAACAACTTAGTACTACAAATTCAATTAGTGATTCTACGAAAAGAGTTAATCGGTTGCAATTATATCGCCAGTAGGAACATATAAAACGGTTTAATAGTTTGTACACATTGAGTTCAGTTAAAATGAATCCATATTAAACACATCATTAATACAACGGTCGTGAAAACACACTTGACCTCTTACCAACAAATAATCCTGAGTTAGTGACGAGCATCAAAACCGATTCAAGGATTAGTGAACACAGACTTGTCGTAGCAAGATTGAATACCGTAATCCCCAAATCCTCGAAAAATACGCGAAAAACATACCTATCCAAAAAAGCAGATAAAAATTCACTTGACGCCTTCCTCAGAGACAATCTCCACTCATTCCAAATTAGTAATATAAGTGTAAACCAGATGTGGCTTAAATTCAAAGAAATAGTATCAGCAGCAATTGAGAGATTTATACCACATAAATTAACAAACGACGGAGCTGATCCTCCTTGGTACACAAAACGGCTTAGAACACTGTTACAGAAACAACGAAACAAACATACCAAGTTTAAACAGATGCAAAATCCCCAAGATTGGCCATCTTCTGCAGAAGCGCGGACTTCAATGCGAGATGCCTATAACAGTTTCCACAACGAAACTTTGTCTCGAAACCTGGCAGAAAATCCAAAGAGACTCTGGTTGTATGTGAAGTATGTTAGCGGCAAGAAACAATTAATGCCTTCTCTGCACGATAACAATGGAGATACTATCGCAGACAGTGCAGAAAAAGCAGAGGTACTAAACACAGCCTTCCGAAATGCCTTCACAAAAGAAGACGAAGTAAACATTCCAGAATTCGAATTGAGAACAGTTGCCAACATGAGTAACGTAGAAGTACGAGTAAATATCCTCGGAGTAGTGAAGCAACTTAAATCACTTGATAAAAGCAAGTCTTCTGGTCCAGACTGTATACCAATTAGGTTCCTTTCGGAGTATGTTGATGCATTAGCTCCATACTTAACAATCATATACAACCGTTCGCTCGACGAAAGATCCATACCAAAAGACTGGAAAGTTGCACAGGTCACACCAATATTCAAGAAAGGTAGTAGGAGTAATCCACTAAATTACAGGCCCATATCGTTAACGTCGACATGCAGCATGATTTTAGAACATATTTTGTGATCGAACATTATGAATTACCTCGACGAAAACGGTCTATTGACTCACAGTCAATATGGGTTTAGAAACATAGTTCCTGTGAAACACAACATGAAGTTTTGAGTGCTACTGACAAAGGGTTTCAGATCGATTCCGTATTTCCGGAGGGCTTTTGACACTGTAACTCACAAGCAGCTTGTAATCAAAATACGTGCTTATGGAATACCGTCTCAGTTATGCAACTGGATTCGTGATTTCCTGTCAGAGAGATCACAGTTCGTAGTAGCTAGCGGAAAGTCCTCGAGTGCAACAGAAGGATTTCTGGCGTCCCCCCGAGGTAGTGTTACAGGCCCTCTGCTGTTCCTTCTCTATATAAACGATTTAGGAGACGATCTGTGCAGCCGTCTTCGATTGTTTGCAGATGACGCTGTCGTTTATCGACTAATAAAGTCATCAGAAGATCAAAACAAACTGCAAAAAGATTTAGAAAAGATATCTGAATGGTGCGAAAAGTGGCAGTTGACCCTAAATAACGAAAAGTATGAGGTCGTCCACATGGGTGCTAAAAGGAACTCGTTAAACTTCGGTTACACGACAAATCAGTCTAATCTAAAAGCAATAAATTCAACTAAATATCTAGGTAATACAATTACGAACAATTTAAATTTATAGGAACACATAGAAAATGTTGTGGAGAAGGCTAACCAAAGGCTGCGTTTTATTGACAGGACACTTAGAAAATGTAACAGACCTACCAAGGAGACTGCGTACACTACGCTTGTCCGTCCTCTTTTAGAATACTGCTGCGTGGTGTGGGAGCCTTACCAGATAGGATTGACGGAGTACATGGAAAGAGTTCAAAGAAGGGCAGCACGAATTGTATTCTTGCGAAATATGGGAGAGAGTGTCACAGAAATGATACAGGATTTGGGCTGGAAATCATTAAAAGAAAGGCGTTTTTCCTTGCGACGGGATCTTTTCACGAAATTCCAATCACCAACTTTCTCCTCCGAATGCGAAAATATTTTGTTGACACCGACCTACATAGGGAAGAACGATCACCACGATAAAATAAGGGAAATCAGAGCTCGTATTGGAAAGAATAGGTGTTCATTCTTTCCGCGCGCTATACCAGGTTGGAATAATAGAGAATTGTGAAGTTGGTTCAGTGAATCCTCTGCCAGGCACTTGAATGTGATTTGCAGAGTACCAATGTAGATGTAGATGTACATAAAGACAGCTTCCCATAAAGTCCATCCGGCAGTAATTGAGGAATCAAGGTCTGGGCTAACCAGGAGAACACAGAAGCGCCACAACCCGGTTTCCTTGAAATTTCACTCAGTGTTAAGAGGGGTCACAATAAGCGAAAACGTGTCTGCTTATCCACAGATAGTCGACCGTTTCTTAAGAAACGACGGTCAAAGTTTTTAGGCGTTTTCGAGATGCTTCATGTGATTCTTACCGCGTGATATCGTCGAACGAAATGATGCCACAGTAGTTAGCATCGCAGCTTATTTATTTTTCGCCCCGTGTCTGAAACCAAATTGTTAATACCATTTCTGTTCATTTACATAGCCATCTCTGTAGAAGCTGACTACACGAACGTTTACCAGGACATATTGATACAACATTGTCCTTATTCGTCTAATAATTGTATATCAGAACAATGAATTTAAGAAACAGAAATGAGAAAATTTTTTGAAATTGTTTTATGGTGAAATTCCTGTAGTGCATCTTGAATTAGAATCAATTTGAAGCGCCAGTTTTCAGAAAAGTGATCTGTTCTGCATGGTTTACGGTGAAATTATTGCCAGTGAGCGAAAACTTTTGCAGTGTCAAAGACATTTCTTTCCCGAGTGAGATTCATATGAAGAAATGTCACTATGGCAAACCCGCACTCTAGCGATGCTCGTTGTATTTGCAATATCTGTGTTTCAAAAGTTTTAATTTTCAAATGTTTGTGAATTCCTAAGGGACCAAATTGCTGAGGTCATCGGTCCCTAAACTTACTACTTAAACTAAGTTAAACTAACGTATACGAAGAACAACACACACAACCTTGCCCGATGGAGGACTCGACCCTCAGCGGGAGGGGCCGCGCAATCCGTGAGATGGCGACTCAAACCGCGCGGCCACTCCGCGCGGCTTGGAATGTTTCTACGATCGGTATCATCCAAGGTAATGTACCAACTCTTCCGAGCAATAAACATGTCAATAATATATGATCGTTAATATAAGAACTGGTACGAGAATTAAATGTCAGAATATGAGAATTTATAAAGACTGTAACCCCTCAGCATACCATACACAGATACATTAAATGTATAATAAACGTACGTCACTTATAGTGAAATGCAGTTGTAATTTAGCAATCAATATAACGCCCTAGAATCCCCTAATCGGTAAGAAATTTCGTGAAGTAAACTTCAACAGAGATGGGAAGAGAAACAAAAACAATAAAAATGAAATAATAATCTGGTTTCGAACACGGGACGCAATAGCAAGAAACTACGATGCTAACAACTTCGTCTGAGCACGTAGGGTGCTAAAAGGCACGTGAAGAACCTCGAAAATACCTCGAACAATTTTCCGCCTTTTCCTCAGAAACGGTCGCTTATGTACGGGTAAGTCGAAACACGTGTTCGTTTGTTGTGACTTCTCTTCCATTGAGCGAATTTCCTGGGAAATCGTGTGATGGCACTTGATGTGTTCCCCTCCCAAGTGACGGAGAGAAGATGATCCAGGCCCAGCGCCCATGACAAAGTCTTCGGTTTTACCTGGCTAGCAGATGTTGCTAACTCGTCAGTGACAGAGAGGCAAATTGTTAGACACGATAACCCAGAGTGAGCGCTACCAATATGATACTACAGTATTTCCAAATCCGTGCGACCTTCTAATTAAAATTTAAATCTTGTGCAAACTATTTTAGTACTTAAAAAAGTAAATACTACAAATGAAAAATGCTGTGAGCACGTGACTACTGTTGGCTGTTTCTAACGTTACTGGAACTTCTCAGATGGAGATTGCCCTTCGAAATGTCGAGAGAAAGTGTACTTGCAGCTGAGCGCCAGCTTTCCGAATTTGATAAAGGTCGAACCATTGACAGGAGGGCCATAACCGCAGAACAAGATGGACTCGGGCCAACATTACAACAAAAAGAGTGAAGCACTACACGACGTAAAGATAGCAGGATTGTTCGATTTACTCTGGTAATTAGAGGGATTGGAGTAGCCGACATTCGGACAGCAGATTACTCGATGCCCTTAAACAATATCAATTTTTTGAGTCGCAGCTGACGAAAAATAACACCGTTGAAACTAATTTGCACCAGGTTAACTCATTACACATATTAAAAGCTCTCGTGCACTAAGGAAGTGCCAATAAATCAAATCCATCTGTATTATTCAATGTTCTAAGTTTTACTGAATTGTGTTGGTACGACTACAAGTGATGAAGGAGCATGGTGGGTAGCACGAGTCTGGTTGGTTTTGCTTTAACTTTGTAGGAGAAGTGTCCAGGAAGTAGATGGCTAACAGTCGAACGCCACACGCCGATCACTTAATGTGCGGTGTTGGTATAAAAATAAATTAATTGTCAGTGCACGTGACAAGAAGAATTGCTTTGAAGAGAGTCCAAAGTAATGCATCACAACTTTTTGAAGAGGCAAAGGAATAATGGCAAATAAATATTTATTAAAAACGTATTTCAGTTTACACCTAGGAAATAATCAACTGTTTTGTTAAACTGATATAAACATAGTGTATAGCCCATTATGTTCTATACATATTATTTTTTCTTGGTCCTGCCCTACAAAAAGGTTTATAATAAACCAGCAGTTCACCCGTCATGGATTCGTCCGCATTACTAAGTTAAAGAAAAATACGCAATATGAATTTTTGAAGAGTATTTTCGTAAAGTAATAGGTTTCCGGGGTTCTCCGTATTTTGAAAGCATTGTTCTGTACATTAAACGATGAAACAATTTTTATTGCGATTTATTTGCACTTTCTTACATTGGTTTTAATTATCAAAGTATTACAATATTTAAAAATGCTGAGGTCTTCGTCTGTTACTCTTTTAGTCAACCAGCTGATCTGAAATTTTGCGTGAACGGCGCTATTATATATGCAAACAACTTAGGACTATTTCTGTTTGTAAATATTTCCCTATTTCAGGTACTAGCCGATTCGATATTTGCATTGTCACTAACCATATGTGAGAAGCTGATCCATTTTTCCATAGAGAAATATGCGTAAATACACACTCAGGAGAGAAAAACTGTAAATGCTGCACTCAAGATAAGTAATTACTTTTCGTAGTTTTCCGTTTGGTTTTGAAATATTTTTTTAACGTTTGAAAAATGAAATATGTAAATCATTCATGCAGTAGGAAATTTATTTATATTTCCTGTAAAAATCATGCACAATTAAGTTTGAAAAACTATTCAGTTTGAAACAGTTTGCACTGTCGTTTAAGATTAATACGTAATAATCATACGCACACTGTCGATAAATGTTAATGTTATACACCTTTTTTATATTCGGTAAACGCAAAATAGTTTTAATCCAGGCTGAAATTGGTATGCTGTAGGAATTTTAAGTGCCATTGAAATATACGTCCAAGACAACCAGAATGGTCAAAAAAAGTGGTTTCAGATCCTAATTTCTTCACATTTTCTAACTTTTTTCAGGGGGTACTCCTGATTAGACCCACTTGTGATCTGTACCCTATCTATGGGTTCCCCCCCCCCCCCCCTCTCTTTCCAAGAATACAATGGCGGTGACGCCCTTGCTTGGCGCTGAGTTGAGGTGTCGAAATGTCATTAGTAATTTATCGCAGACACCATACCACAGAAAACATAGACGTGGGTGGTGTAGAGCCAAAGCCAATCAATCGAGTCAGTTGGTACACTGAATGGCAATCTTGGGTGTTCAGCGATAGCTCTTGTTTCTGTTAGTGGCGGTCACATCGACGCCAGTGTGTCAGTAAACGGTCTGGTGAAAGCGATTCTCGAAAAATGGAAGGAAAGAAGATTAGAAGTTTTAAGAGACGGAGCACAAGCTCGGATAAAAAAAGATCTTGAGGAAGTCGGCTTAGTGTTTTTCAACCGATCATCCCGAAATTTGCCTGTAGTGATTCAGGGAGATCACCGAAAACCTAGATCTGAATAGCCGGTCGAGGACTTGAACCGTCGTCCTCCAAAAGCAAGTCTGATATGTTAACCATCTCACTCAGGGCGATTTTCGAGACTATTCGTCCCTTAGAACACAGTATCACTGCAGCTTCTGGCCATAATCGCTGATGTCAGCACTTTTTTGGCACGTGCTTTCCACGAATTCTGACACTGCACTACCCAATTGGATCAAGGCTATGACATCACCATTCCTGGAATTTTTACATGATCGCACACACGCAATTGCACTGACGCCATGAAATCATCGCTCCCAGAATTCCCTATGAAGAGCATCACCACCCCACAACCTCAGTCCCACGCCCGACACATCCTGCCACCACACGCCCAGCCCCTGCTCGTTGGCATCATCATGCAGTTTACCAATAGTGTGCAAGATCAACGCCCCACCCTTCAAGCAATTTCAGTTTGATTGCGAGTACCTCATATTTTGCTGTCTGTACTTTGTAATTTCGAGCATCCTCAAAAATGGTTCAAATGGCTCTGAGCACTATGGGCGGTCGCAGAGGGTGGGCTTACTGGTAGTTGGGAGCTCCAACGTCAGGCGCGTAATGGGGCCCCTTAGGGATATGGCAGCAAGAGAGGGGAAGAAAACCAATGTGCACTCCGTGTGCATACCGGGGGGAGTCATTCCAGATGTGGAAAGGGTCCTTCCGGATGCCATGAAGGGTACTGGGTGCACCCATCTGCAGGTGGTCGCTCATGTCGGCACCAATGATGTGTGTCGCTATGGATCGGAGGAAATCCTCTCTGGCTTCCGGCGGCTATCTGATTTGGTGAAGACAGCCAGTCTCGCTAGCGGGATGAAAGCAGAGCTCACCATCTGCAGCACCGTCGACAGGACTGACTGCGGACCTTTGGTACAGAGCCGAGTGGAGGGTCTGAATCAGAGGCTGAGACGGTTCTGCGACCGTGTGGGCTGCAGATTCCTCGACTTGCGCCATAGGGTGGTGGGGTTTCGGGTTCCGCTGGATAGGTCAGGAGTCCACTACACGCAACAAGCGGCTACACGGGTGGCAGGGGTTGTGTGGCGTGGGCTGGGCGGTTTTTTAGGTTAGATGGCCTTGGGCAAGTACAGAAAGGGCAACAGCCTCAACGGGTGCGGGGCAAAGTCAGGACATGCGGGGATCAAGCAGCAATCGGTATTGTAATTGTAAAGTGTCGAAGCTGCGTTGGTAAATTACCGGAACTTCAAGCGCTGATAGAAAGCACCGAAGCTGAAATCGTTATAGGTACAGAAAGCTGGCTGAAGCCAGAGATAAATTATGCCAAAATTTTTACAAAGGTACAGATGGTGTTTAGAAAGGATAGATTGCATGCAACCGGTGGTGGAGTGTTCGTCGCTGTTAGTAGTAGTTCATCCTGTAGTGAAGTAGAAGTGGATAGTTCTTGTGAATTATTATGGGTGGTGGTTACACTCAACAACCGAGCTAGGTCAATAATTGGCTCCTTTTACCGACCTCCCGACTCAGCAGCATTAATGGCAGAACAACTGAGAGATAATTTGGAATACATTTCACATAAATTTTCTCAGCATGTTATAGTCTTAGGTGGAGATTTCAATTTAGCAGATATAGACTGGGACACTCAGATGTTTAGGACGGGTGGTAGGGACAGAGCATCGAGTGACATTATACTGAGTGCACTATCCAAAATTACGTCGAGCAATTAAACAGAGAACCGACTCGTGGATATAACATCTTGGACCTACTGATAACAAACAGACCCGAACTTTTCGACTCTGTATGTGCAGAACAGGGAATCAGTGATCATAAGGCCGTTGCAGCATCCCTGAATATGGAAGTTAATAGGAATATAAAAAAAGGGAGGAAGGTTTATCTACTTAGCAAGAGTAGTGGAAGGCAGATTTTAGACTACCTAACAGGTCAAAACGAAAATTTCTGTTCCGACACTGACAATGTTGAGTGTTTATGGAAAAAGTTCAAGGCAATCGTAAAATGCGTTTTAGACAGGTACGTGCCGAGTAAAACTGTGAGGGACGGGAAAAACCCACCGTGGTACAACAACAAAGTTAGGAAACTACTGCGAAAGCAAAGAGAGCTTCATTCCAAGTTTAAACGCAGCCAAAACCTCTCAGACAAACAGAAGATAAACGATGTCAAAGTTAGCGTAAGGAGGGCTATGCGTGAAGCGTTCAGTGAATTCGAAAGTCGAATTCTATGTACCGACTTGACAGAAAATCCTCGGAAGTTCTGGTCTTGCGTTAAATCAGTAAGTGGCTCGAAACAGCATATCCAGACACTCCGGGATGATGATGGCATTGAAACCGAGGATGACACGCATAAAGCTGAAATGCTAAACACCTTTTTCCAAAGCTGTTTCACAGAGGAAGACCGCACTGCAGTTCCTTCTCTAAATCCTCGCACAAACGAAAAAATGGCTGACATCGAAATAAGTGTCCAAGGAATAGAAAAGCAACTGGAATCACTCAACAGAGGAAAGTCCACTGGACCTGACGGGATACCAATTCGATTCTACACAGAGTACGCGAAAGAACTTGCCCCCCTTCTAACAGCCGTGTACCGCAAGTCTCTAGAGGAACGGAAGGTTCCAAATGATTGGAATAGAGCACAGGTAGTCCCAGTCTTCAAGAAGGGTCGTCGAGCAGATGCGCAAAACTATAGACCTATATCTCTGACGTCGATCTGTTGTAGAATTTTAGAACATGTTTTTTGCTCGAGTATCATGTCGTTTTTGGAAAAACAGAATCTACTATGTAGGAATCAACATGGATTCCGGAAACAGCGATCGTGTGAGACCCAACTCGCTTTATTTGTTCATGAGACCCAGAAAATATTAGATACAGGCTCCCAGGTAGATGCTATTTTTCTTGACTTCCGGAAGGCGTTCGATAAAGTTCCGCACTGTCGCCTGATAAACAAAGTAAGAGCCTACGGAATATCAGATCAGCTGTGTGGCTGGGTTGAAGAGTTCTTAGCAAACAGAACACAGCATGTTGTTATCAACGGAGAGACGTCTACAAACGTTAAAGTAACCTCTGGCGTGCCATAGGGGACTGTTATGGGACCATTGCTTTTCACAATATATATAAATGACATAGTAGATAGTGTCGGAAGTTCCATGCGGCTTTTCGCGGATGATGCTGTAGTATACAGAGAAATTGCAGCATTAGAAAATTGTAGCGAAATGCAGGAAGATCTGCAGCGGATAGGCACTTGATGCAGGGAGTGGCAACTGACCCTTAACATAGACAAATGTAATGTATTGCGAATACATAGAAAGAAGGATCCTTTATTGTACGACTATATGATAGCGGAACAAACACTGGTAGCAGTTACTTCTGTAAAATATCTGGGAGTATGCGTGCGGAACGATTTGAAGTGGAATGATCATATAAAATTAATTGTTGGTAAGGCGGGTACCAGATTGAGATTCATTGTGAGAGTCCTTAGAAAATGTAGTCCGTCAACAAAGGAGGTGGCTTACAAAACATTCGTTCGACCTATACTTGAGTATAGCTCGTCAGTGTGGGATCCGTACCAGATCGGTTTGACGGAGGAGATAGAGAAGATCCAAAGAAGAGCGGCGCGTTTCGTCACAGGGTTATTTGGTAACCGTGATAGCGTTACGGAGATGTTTAACAAACTCAAGTGGCAGACTCTGCAAGAGAGGCGCTCTATCTGCGTCAGATTCGAATCTCCGGGAGGGGACGGCCAAGGGAGTGGTGACCACGAGGAAAAGATTCAGTAACAAACGAAAGCACTCCCGCCGGAGTTTCAAGTCCTTCCTCGGGCTTGGGTGCGTGTGTTGTTCTTAGCAAAGGTTAGTTTAACTTAGTATAAGTAGTGTGTAAATCTAGGGACCTATGACCTATGCATTTTGGTCCCTTAGGAATTCACACATATTTGAACACTGAGCAAACGAAAGGATAACGTTGTACGAAGCGGAGCGTAAACTGTCGTAGGGAAGCTAGAAAATCTGAAAAAGGAAATGAAAAGGCTCAATCTAGACATAGTAGCGGTCAGTGAAGTGAAATGGCAAGAAGACAAGGATTTATGGTCCGATGTGTCTAGAGTACTGTGAACAGCAGCAGAAAATGGTAGAACGGGAGTAGGATTCTTTATGAATAGGAAGTTAGAGCAGAGAGTGCGTTACTGTGAAATGTTTAGTGATAGGGTTGCTCTTATTAGAATCGACAGCAAAGCAACACCGCCAACGATAGTTCAGGTATACATGCCGACACCGCAAGCTGAACATAAAGAGATAGAGAAAGTATATGATAATACTTAAAGGGTAATACAGTACGTAAAAGGAGATGAAAATCTGATGGTCATGGGCGACTGCAGTTTTAGGGGAAGAAGTAGAAGAAAATGTTACTGGAGAATACGGGCTTGGGACAAGGAATGAGATAAGAGAAAGACTAACCGAGTTCTGTAACAAATTTCAGCTAATAATAGCGAGTACTGTGTTCCAGAATCACAAAAGGAGGAGGTATATTTGGAATAGGCAGGGTGATACGGGAAGATTTCAGAGATTCCGAAATCAGGTACTGGAATTTAAGGCGCACACAGGTGCAGATACAGACTAAGATCACAATCTGGTAGTGATGAAGAGCAAGCTGAAGATTAAGAAATTAGTCGTGAGGAATCAATAAGCAAAGAAGTGGGGTACAGAAGTACTAAGGAATAATCATATACGCTTAAAGTTCTGTAAGGCTACAGATACAGCAGTAAATACTAGCTCATTAGGTAATACCGTTTAAGAAGAATGGACATCTCTAAAAACGGCAGTCACAGAAGTTGGAAAGAAGGCGTTTGAAAGAAGGTAAATGTGAAGAGCCCAAGGGTCATAGAAGAAATACTTCAGTTGATCGGTGAAAGAAGGAAGTACAAAAATGTTCGGGGAAATTCTGGAATACAGAAATACAAGTCGCTGAGAAATGAAACAAATAGGAAGTGCAGGGAAGCTAAGACGAAATAGCTGTTTGAAAAATGTGAAGAAATCGAAAACGAAATGATTGTCGGCAGGACTGACTCAACACAGAGGAAAGTCAAAATACCTTCGGTGAAATTAAAAGCAAGGATGGTAACATTAAGAATGCAATGGAAATTCCTCTCTTAAATGAAGAGGAGAGAGCAGATAGGTGGCAAGAGTACATGGAAGGCCTCTATGAGGAGAATGATTTGTCTGATGTGATAGAAGAAAAAATATTTGTCGATTTAGAAGAGATGTGTGATACGCTATTAGAATCAGAATTTGAGAGGGCGTTTGAGGACTTAAGATCAAATAAGGCAGATAGGATAGATAATTCCACCAGAATTTCTATAATCATTGGTGGAAGTGGCAACAGAACGGCTATGCACGTTGATGTGTAGAATGCATGCGTCTAGCGACATACCATCTGACTTCCGGAAAAATATCTTCCACACAATTCCGAAGACGGCAAGAGCTGACAAGTGCGAAATCACTGCACATTCAGGTTAACAGCTCATGCATCCAACTTGCTGACATGAATAATACACAGAGGAATGGAAAAGAAAAACGAGGATGTGTTAGATGATTAGGAAGGATAAAGGCATCAGAGAGGCAATTCCGACGTTGTGGTTGATAATGGGAAAAAGACTAAAGAAAAATCAACACACGTTCATAGGATTTGTCTACCTAGAAAGAGGGTTCGACAATGTAATATGGAGCAAGGTGTTTGAAATTCTCAGAAAGATTGGGGCAAGCTATAGGGGGATACGGGTAATAGACAAAAAAAATGGTTCGAATGGCTCTGAGCACTATGCGACTTAACTTCTGAGGTCATCAGTCCCCTAGATCTTAGAACTACATAAACCTAACTAACCTAAGGACATCACACATCCATGCCCAAGGCAGGATTCGAACCTGCGACCGTAGCGGTCGCGCGGTTCCAGACGGTAATTGACAATATGTACGAAAGCTAAGACGGAATACTAAGAGTGGATGACCAATGACGAAGTGATCGGATTAAAAAGGGTGTAAGACAGGTATGCAGTCTTTCGTCCCTACTGTACATCGATGAAGCAATGATGGAAATAAAAGAAAGGTTCAGGAGAGGAATAAATATTCAAGCTGAAAGGATATCTGTGATACGAATCGCTGATGACATTGCTATCCTGAGTGAAAGTGAAGAAGAGATACGTGATCTGATTTATAGAATGAACAGTCTGACGAGTACATAATATAGATTCAGAGTGAATCGAAGAAAGGCGAAAGAAATGAGAAGTAGCAGAAACGAGAACAGCGAGAAACTTAACATCAGGATTGATGGTCACGAATCAGAAGAAGTTAAGGGATTCTGCTACCTAGGCAGCAAACTAACCATTGGCGGCCGGAAGAAGGAGGACATCAAAAGTAGACTAGACTGGCAAAAAGGGCTTTCCTGGCCAAGAGGAGAGTACTAGTATTAAACATAGGCCTTACTTTGAGGAATAAATATCTGAGAAAGTACGTTTGGAGCACAGAATTGTACGGTAGTGAAAGATTGACTGTGGGAACAGAAAGGAATCGAAGCATTTGTGATGTGGAGCTATAGACGAATATTGAAAATTAGGTGGACCCGTAAGTAAGGAATGAGGAGGCTCTGCGCAGAATCGAAAAGGAATACGTGGAAACTGACAAGGAGAAAGGAAAGGATGACAGCACATCTCTTAAGACGTCACAGAATTAATTCCATGGTACTAGAGAGAGCTTTAGAGGCCAAAAACTGTGAAGGAGGACAGAGATTGGAATATATCCAGCAAATAGTTGATGACGTAGGTTGCAAGTGCTGCTCTGAAATTGAAGGGGTTGGGCACAGGAGAGGAACTCGTGACGGGCCACATGAAACCAGTCAGAAGACCGACGATAAAAAAGTAAAATGAAATAAATAAAAAAATACTTTGTCCAATATGAAGCCCCGCCAGCAGCAGCAGCAGTAATCACATGGGAAGAAGAAGATAATGGGCAAATATTTTGTCCCTCCATCGCTAATTATTATTATGCGTGTGTGTTTCGATACAAATGGTTCAAATGGCTCTGAGCACTATGGTACTTAACTTCTGAGGTCATCATTCCCCTAGAACTTAGAACTACTTAAACCTAACTAACCTAAGGACATCACACACATCCATGCCCGAGTCAGGATTCGAACCTGTGACCGTAGCGGTCGCGCGGCTCCATGCTGTAGCGCCTTGAACCGCACGGCCACTCCGGCCGGCGGTACCGCTACATTTCGGTTAAATTATTGTTATAGATGAGGACACACAAAAGTTCCTGCCTGAACCACAGCAGCAACAGCAACACCAGTCACCCAGCCTATCGGACATGGCATCGTTTGACTATGCCTTAGCACAGCACCTACCGCAACATGAGTCTCAGTTGCTATTCACCAATATGTACAATTTCACTGTAAGCTGATCTAAACATATGAATGTTGGCCTAGCATCCCACAGTGACTTTTATGTGGTGACAGAGACAGAGAACATTCATTGCCTTAGTACTAGCGAGCAGTATGCATGGTGTGAATGGAACTATCTGTGTCGTATGATAGAGCTCAAAGAGAGAAAGATGACGACTGAATATAATCCATCACATTCTTCTGTTAAAATTAACATGTTAAAGAATCAGGCGTCAATTGCCGATAAGCATGGAGAGGTATCGCTTGAGTTAAACTCTGATTATTACAAATACATTAAACGTTCAAATGTGCTGAATTTAACAAACCTGTAGAATGCTTTATTGATTGCGGCAGACGGACTGAGCTACTTTCGTCCTTATATATACGAGCTGCTTACTGTGACGTTATTGGCTATTTTCGTATTCACGATATGAATATAAATCAACAACAACAATGTATAAATGACTGTGTCATCCAACACCAAAATGTGCATCTGAAAACCCTATAAGCATAAAATTTGTGGAAGCTGAATTTACTGAAGGAATGCCTATGAATGTAATTGCACCTACAGGCATGAGAACAATTCAAGCCAGATTCAAGCCATACAGAAAATAATTATTTTGACAATACCGTAAAACTGATGACTGTGTATATACGTGTAAATAAGAGGGGTTCTACAAAAATGGTGAAAAAACAATGGCTCTGAGCACAATGGGACTTAACTTCTGAGGTGATCAGTCCCCTAGAACTTAGAACTACTTAAACCTAACTAACCTAAGGACATCACACACATCCATGCCCAAGGCAGTATTCGAACCTGCGACCGTAGCAAAATGGTGAAAAGATCAGAGTCTTTTAAAAATAGCAACTATGACGTAACAAATTAATTTAAGGTCTATTATCATTACCAATACATTTCTTTTCCAAATCATTTACATTTCTTTTTAATAGCTATTCATTTCTTTTCAAAAGAGATTGCTTTAATGCCGAGATACAGTATATTAATACTAAGAAAGAAGGAGAATGACTTTATATACAATACTTACACAATAGCAATTGACTGCTAAGATATGTCATACTAACACTACAACTACAGATCTTTTTATATGCAATTCTTGCACCTGTAAGTTGTAATGGTACTTGAATTAGATAACCATTACGGCACCTCACCTCAACCTCTCAATACCAGCAATATTCTACTGTGTTTCTGTAAAATAGTTAACATATTTCTGTGACAACATTCAGATTTGATTTCATTAATGTAGAGGTACTTCGATACATCGATATGTACATATTGCACTGATATTATTCTTATGTGTATTCTTTCTTTTGTCACTATGATCATTGAAGTACTTGTAACTCTGATTTTTGGGCGTGTAAGCGGTTATTAGAGAGTCAAGCTCTGGTCGTCATGTTAAAAAGACGCAAATTGTAGTCAGTTTATGAAATGTGAACTTGAACAGTGAGGAAGATATTTTCAAGTATGTTTTATATCGTGATGTGATGTTTTGGAACGAGTTACGTGATATTGCAACAAAAGTAATAAAAAAGAAGTGTAACTTAAATTCGGAGCGCTGATTACTTTTTTTCATCACCATTGTCCTAACTTGCAAAAGTTTAATCTTCAAGAATGGTTTATGAAACACATCTATAAAACTTTTGAATATCGCAGAATAACACCTAGGCCTCTTTGTATCCGAGCTTGGAATCATCACTACCTAGATTTTCGACGATTGAGCCATGAGTTCACAGCGAGACCAGCGTGGGAAACACCAAAAGATGAGTGCCTAGTTTATCCATTATTTCAAGAAATGACAGTTATGTGCTCTAATGACACCTGCCACATAATATAACTTTGTTGTTGCCCGAAAATGCAATATTTAACAGCGTGAGCAACACTACAATCATAATTAATTTTTGACCTTTGTTGTGGGTGGGTTGTTAGAAAGTGAAGAAGAAGGAACCACACATATATGCATTCACACACATATACTGGGTGTTTCAGAAGTGATCGTTATAGTTACGTACCAACCCTTTATCAAGCAGCTGGTCACAGAATTTCATAATTGTGAGACCTCGTACACTTTGTGTTCCTTGCAGGAGTGTCAACAAGCGCGAAACGAAATGTAGCGTTTCATCACGGTAGCAGGTCAGGTGGAAAGCAAGACATCAGTGCTTTGCACGAACTGGGTAGCTAGCATCAGCAGGAGCTTAGTAAAGCAATACGACTGAGAAGTATCACGTCACCCTGTTACGTGAAGTAAGAAGCCGCTTCCCTAAGGCAAGAAGGCGTACTGAATACTGTTACGGACCACTCTGTTGGTATAAGAAATGTGTTAAACGAATAGGGCGCGATATGAATCGCTGATACATTCGTATTAGGAAGGCCTATACGGTCAAGTGACGTTGGGTCAACACCAGTCGATATTTCACACTATAAAAACTCCAGCATTTGAGTGCAGAAGGGAGTTGGTCATAAGAATCGATAGGGTACAAGAAGCGCATACCCGATTCCCTGATACCGCTGGATACAGGTCTGGTGTGGATTTCCTGCTCCTACTCAGCACCGCCAACAGCCGCCGGTTAGATGTCATCCTCTCTGCAAGCACCAGTCACGAGTTCGGCACTGCTGACAGCTTCCAACGCAGATGGGAAGGGCCGGGGGTCTTCAGTGTCGACTAGGGCCAGGACACCAGCGTTCCTGACACTTCAGCGGAGCCGTGGGGCCTATCTGCATGGCAGGCCAGGATCGGCGCACTTCTGGACCACACGGCAACCACTATCGCGGTTCAGAGGGCAGAGATGAGCCACAGTTGCGGGAGGGGATCGAGAACCTCCTAGGCCGGCGTGTGTAACCCATATACGCATGCGCCACCTTCTTCGAGTGCGGAGGATGGAGACGGAGCATCCACTTCCTGAGTAGCCGCTGGGCGCTCTCGGCGCACCCGGACAAGCAGCGGTAGAGGACCGCCGTAGCACCGCTAAAGGAGAGGTGTATTTGCAGAAATAAGTGGTTGAAAGTCACTCTTCTTGTACTGCGCCCAGCGGCGTACACAGGTTACAACCACCTCCTCTTCCGCAAGGAAACGGCAAGTGACGAACTGCGAGAGTGCCTCCTGACACACCATCCATCTGCCTCGCCTCCCAATAGTCGCCACCGGCAAAGGTGGTGTCGTAAGTATTTCTTCTGACGCCTACCACACCGGCGTTAGCAGCCTGTACGAGTGTATCGCACCAGAGCCACGCAGCAGTAGTAGCAGCTGTGGGGTGAGTTGCTGAACAACTTTCTTGCTCACAAATGCTGGTTTTGGTTGTGATCATCAGTCATTTGAAAGTAACTTTGGTAAAACACAATGAGCCGGCTAACGTTTCTGAGTTTAAGGGGAATTGTAGGGAAGTGTATTCAGTACCAGTAGTGTGTAAAATGTGTAACTTAGCTGCCATAGTGTGCCTTGTGATAGATACGTCCCTGTTGTGTGTTCCATGAGCGGGAATTGTGGTCATGCGAAGGAGGACTGTAATTAGTAATTTTTTATATGTTTTGTGTGGTCTTGTGTAGCAAGTAGAGCTTATTTTGACTTTTGAGAAGGAAATTGCACAAATATGGCGCAAACGTGAGCAGCTTCTACCGCAGACACAATTTCCGATCTAGAAGACCAGGTTAAGTTATTGCAATAGCAGAATGGGCAGATAGCTCAAGAACTGCGTAATTTAACGGTGGATTCGAAATAGTTGGGTTCTGATATGTCTATAGTAGTACTACCAGTTCCATTACCATCTGTAGATCCTACAGCTGCTGGGCGTATTCCCACTTTTTCTGGCACAACATCGGTGGATGTCACTATTTTTATACAGGACGTGTTATCCACAACTACCTTGTGCAACTGGTCTGAGCAGACATCATTGCAGATGGTCAAATTGTTCTTGTTGGGTGAGGCTAAGAGTAAGTTATGTACCACGAGGTTTTGGGTAAGGTTATCACGTTTACAGAATTGGCAGACGAGTTAAAGCATCCGTAAGGAAAACAGAATATTGTGCGGTTCTTTCGTGAAAAAATGAGTAATTTGAGGCAGATGTCAAATGAGACAGGAGAAGCGTTTTCGGATATAATACGCAAGCTGAAGGGGCGAACTTACGAGTTGACTGGCAAACCGGACGCGGACACGGTATTATTGAAAGGAGCGGAGGACAGTGCACTAGACGTGTTCCTAAGAGTGATTTCTCCAGAATTTTCATGCAGGGTAAGGATGGAGAATCCACAGGATGTACCTGGGGAATTGAAAATAGCTACGCACCTGCAAGAGGTAGATAGTGCTACTAGGCCTCTAAATGAGCAGAGATATTTATGTCAAATAAAGTCTTCCACCGCTGTGGGCGAAAGGGTCATGTAAAAACTCAGTGTCGTCAACCGCAATGTTTTAATTGTAAACAGTTTGAGCATAAAGCACGTGGGTGTTTCCTGGGTGATTTGCCTTTCCACTGTGGGAATGGTGAGTTCTGCATGAATTAGGTCAGTGTTTTTCCACCATGATGCATTTAATACAAGTTTTAGGCATCTGTTTTGGAGCACTTGCAGCGGTATTTTATTTGACTTGCTTGTAATTCCCCAAGATGGGCACCCATACGACATCATGGGTTGGATGATGGTCTTGTATACGTGTAGTTTAGTTTTGGGGTGCATTTCCTTAAATGCGAGTAGAGGATATATGGGGTGATTTGCTCGTGATATGAGTAGTTTTTTGTCTTCAATGTGT